>NC_039367.1:70851080-71155033 GCF_003573695.1 Papaver somniferum
AACTTATTGCTTCGTTCACCCCTCTGCTGAAGAAGGGAGCGAGTTTCACGTGGACGGATGTTCAGCAGGAAGCATTTCAGAAAATACAACAGATACTTTTATCACCTGCAGTCATGAGGTCTCCAGTGCAGGGTCGACCGTTGATATTATACACAGCCTCCAGTGATGTTGCTATTGGAGCACTACTGGCTCAAGAAGACGAAGAAGGCGTCGAGCATCCAATTTACTATTTCAGCCGAACCATGAAGGATGCTCAACTCAGATACCCGAAAGCTGAAAGAGCATGCCTGGCGTTAGCTCATGCAATGCAAAGATTCAGGCATTATTTACTATCCAACAGAGTTGTGCTTGTATCCAAAGCTGATCCCATAAAGTTTTTACTCTCAAAGCCCGCTCTGATAGGAAGACCTGGAAAGTGGCTGCTTCAGATGTCGGAATTCGACATAGTATGTGTTTCCCCCAAAGCAATCAAAGGTCAAGCAAGCAGTAGCAGATTTACTAGCAGCGTTCCCAGGAGAAGATTCCGCGACATTACCAGATGATGTACCAGGAGAACTTCCAGGAATCTCAGTCGTTAAAGAAGAAACATGGTTGTTGTACTTTGATGGATCCACTCCTAGTAATGATACTGGAGGAGCGGGCATAGTCTTGGTCTGCCATCAGGAGAGGTATTCTCACACTCATTCAAGCTGGATTTCCACTGTACAAATAATTCAGCAGAGTATGAGGCCTTCTTGCTAGGATTATCCTTAGCTAAACAAGCAGGAGCAATGCATCTGGAGATCAGAGGAGATTCAAAACTACTAGTCAATCAAATGAATGGGGTGTACTCTCTCAAAGAGATAACACTTGCTCCATTCAGGGCTGAAGCACAGCGACTCCTGACTCATTTCGCCGACGCGACCATCACCCATACTGGCCGAACCAACAATAGGCATGTGATTGCTTAGCAACTCTTGCCTCCAAGTTGCAATTCGAAGGATCAGAGAAATCCATCATAGTGCAAAGACGAGCTGTGTCATCCACGTGGCTTAATCAAACTGAAGAAGCTCAAGCAAATGACTGGAGAGCACCTATCATTCATGAACTGAAGCTCCATTACAGAAGGGACGATCAGCCTTAAAGAACTGAAGAACTTCTTCTTGCTTCATGGAGCCTTATACCATCGTAACCCGGATGCCTCTCTATCACGATGCCTGGGTGATGAAGAAGCGAAAGAAAAACTCGAAAGTGTGCATCAAGAAGTGTGCGGACAGACGCTGGTGATAACACTTTATAGAAGACTCCAGAGACTCGGGTACTATTGGCCTTCCATGGAAGCACAGTCGAGGACTTTGCAGGGAGCTTGTCCTAATTGTCAGACACCTCCTCATCATTTGGAGGTGCTAACACTCCTTCACACCGCGGACTGGAGGCAGCCTTACATCGAATATCTTCGAGACAACAAATCGCCACCAAAAAGAAAGATGCAATCAAACTCATACAGAGAGCTAAGAGATTTGTTTTCTTGACGGAATCTTATACCGCAAAAGCTTTGGAGGAGACTTGTTGAGATGCCTAGCCGAAGATGAAATCCTGACAGTCCTGAAAGAAACTCATGAAGGAGAACATCAGGGGAAAAAGAAGTTGTTTCTCCAAATCCACGAGAAATACTACTGGCCGACTATGGAAGATGATGCAGCCGCATACGTTCAGAAGTGCCATAAATGCCAGATTCACGGTAATCTCATTCATACCCTTGTCTTCCATTACACTCTGTGAATAGTCCATGGCCTTTCTATAGCTGGGGACTTGATATCATCGGGAAGATCAATCCAGCATCCTCAAAGCAGCATGAATACATCATCACAGCTACTGAGTATTTCACTAAGTGGGTCGAAGCAATCCCGCTCAGAGGTACCACAGGGGTAACTATTGCAGCCTTCATCAAGGAGCATATTATATGTAGATTCGGCGTCCCTAAACATATCATCACAGATAATGGGACTCCTTTCGCCAATCAAGATGTCGAGAAATTACTCAAGGAGTACGGGATTAAACAGATCTTCTCCACACCATACTACCCCCAAGGAAACGGCCAAGCGGAGAGTACCAACAAAACTTTGATCCGGATTATCAGTCGAACAATTCATGACAATCCACGATCGTGGCATGAGCAACTTCCCATGGCTTTGTGGGCTTACAGAACTGCACCAAGGAGCTCAATTGGGACGTCACCGTATTCGCTCGTCTATGGGGCTGATGCTATACTCCCAGCCGAGATAAAAATTCCTTCAGCAAGGATTGCAGCGGCTAGCGGAATACAATGGGATGAAGCTGAAGTGTCCAAGTCAAGAGTTGTTGAACTAGACATGCTTGAATCAAGGAGAGCTAAAGTAGAAAAGTACGTGGAGGCTTATAAACAGAGGGTATCCAGGGCTTACAACAAAATGGTAAAACCCCGAACTTTTCAAGTAGGAGATTTGGTATTAAAGACAGCAAAGCACATTCAACAAGACATGTCTGCTCCCAAATTCTCTCCGAAATGGGAAGGGCCGTATGTTATCATCAAAGCGGTGTCTAGTGGATACTACAAAATTTTAGCACTCAGTGGAGGAAAGGAAGGAAATATTATCAACGCAAATGGCTCAAAGCCTATTACGCTTGATCAAACAGATAATTAACCTTTATTTCAAATACATCTCAAATGTAATTTATTTCCTTCAAAGAGCATGCAAGATGCTCATTCGTTCATCAAATATTCATCAATTGAACAAAAACTCCTCATGCTATCAGATTATTCTACCTTGTCAGAAACCTACATTACAACTCTCCTGAATATTCACTCAGAGCAAACCATCCAGCAATGGATAATCCCTATAGGAAACCCTGTCGAGTTTCTTCTGGAAGATCCTAGTCTTTGCCTTCAAATCCTCAACCGCCTTCTCAACCCTCGCTGACTCCAAAGCCAGTATCTTTTCCTCCTCCAGTAAAGCAGTGGTCATGGAAATCGCATCAGCAGCCTCCGCCGCCTTATGGATCTTAATTATCTCAAGACGACGGCGAAGCCAGCTCACATTGAATCGCAATATCTCACAATTGGAAATCATCTCATCCCACTTGTGCAGTTCCTGATTCTTGACGTCTCGCAGGTGCATTTGGTTCATTTCTTCAATGATCGGTAGCAGCCCTGCAACTGTAGTCAAGAGAGTGGGTAGAAAACCTTCCACACTTCCGTAGTAGCAATATGCCCATACTTTTTCCAGATCTTGGTATACAGAGGTGCATGGCACTTGGGAATGACAAATCCACCAACCATCTCATTGTCTGGGAAAGTGTTAACCAATGGAGCTTCAAACGAGAGTCCAGCTGTCGGGTATTCACAGGCGTGAACACTGTCTTCTGTCTCCACGGATTCTGCAGAATCTTCACATGCTCGATTGCCACTGTCTTCAACCTCGACCACAGTCACGGACTTTCCACTCCTTCTTTCTAGCATCAACAACGACACGAACATCCGCCTGTGATGAACGGGAAGTGTTTAATTTCGCCTGAATTAGACATGGTAAAATTTCAAGGATTATAAGATTGCTTACAGATGATCCAGTCTCAGCAGAGCCGACCTATACCGGGCAGGAGTTCTAGCAGTCCGCTTGGGCCTTGAATTGTGAGAAGAAAGATTCTTATGGTTATCCTGCAACACATCATCTTCTACGATCAGTAACCTCAACTGAACGGGATGGAAAAGATGTGAAACTTACCAAGATGGGAGCTTCTACTCCATGTTTCGACTGAAGTCCGTTCTGAGAAGAAGTATTATCAGCAGACATGATATGAGAGGTATGCTGATCGAAATTTCTTCTGTGATGAAACTAACTTAGGAATGAAGGAAATATTGGCGCAAGTGATAAACCCTAAATCTACGAAGATATATACAAGATACGGCAGGCACTTATCTCCGATTCAGTTACGAGTTTTACTGAAACCCTAAGTCTTGAACAAGGTCAAACTGGAGATGCGGAAGTAAAATAGTGCACTGGGGACTGACCAAGGTTAATTGTGATCGGCAAGTCACACGGCCCCATGTACTATACAGCTTATGTTTGGATATTTTCATAAGATGAAGAACCACAAGGGTTAAGGGAGATTACAATGAGTTCGACATGAAGAGTGGCTCGGTTTGCTTAATTCAATCAAGAAGAAGTTGCATTAATAAAATCTCTCGTTCAAAAGGAAGACCTAAATACTTCAATAAAGTTGTTCGAATGAAGACATCTACTACGAAGATTGAGAGTGTACAAATACTAAAAAAAAGAAAAAAAAGATCGAAAGTAAAGCTACTCGTCAGATCTATCTAAGTTGTCAGATTCGTCATCACTGTCTTTCTCAGAGTTTTTATCACTATCCTTCTCGGAATCCTCTTCTTCGGAATCACTGTCATGACTATTGGTGACGTCTGGATGAGCATAAAAATCATCATCTGAATCTGAATCCGCTTCAGCTGCAATGTTCATGGGACTTTCGAAGTCTCTGGAAAAATGATCAGGCAAACCCCAGGCGGTTTCTTCTTCGGAAGCATCAGCATCAGAATCAGAGGGTAGCCCGTCCAAGAATTGGCGTTTTTCCTCAGCTCTCTGTATTTTGCACCGGATTCGATCCTTTGTGCACTGACGAGAATCTTTCTCATCGTCTTCGGCTTTTCTTTTCATGAGTTCGGCGAAAGTAACTCTCCGCTCATTCGAGGGTACGCTGGGCTTTGCTCCCTCATCGCGAATTACCTTGGCTCTCGACTTAGGGATCTTCGTTAGAACCGGAGGAATAACTACGAATGCTGGAAGTCGGCATTTTCTGAAACCAGGAGCATGGAGTTATCGACATGCAGATAAATTCATCCACAAAATGGTAATTCTTGAATCTTACCTCTTTCAATTTCACTAACAATAGTGGTTGCAATACAAGAGTTAACACACGAAATCAATTCGTTTCTTGAAATCTGCAATAACGAACAACGCTTCATTAGTGCATAAAAAATGATTTTCTCATAAAATCATATACATAATTTTCATAATGTGAACATTCACACAACTGAACTATGATATTTACAATAAGACATGACTTCATCACAAATAAGTTGTATAGTTTAAAGGTTACTCAAAACCCATGTCTCGATTTTACAAAACAATAATTAATGCAATTTGTTCATATAAATTTTCAGAATTTATCTAATAAGAACAAATCCATATGAATAAAATATGTCATCATGTTTCACATAAAATATGTCACGGCTACATATATATATAAAAAAAAATCTATTTTCCTTCGTATTAGCGTTTTATTAAAAACGAAGGTTTATGCTAGTTTTGTGAAAGCTCACACCCATTGTGATAAAATACTAATTCTCATGAAAGCTCATAAATAAAGTTTTATCACTGGACATAAGTTTACATACATAAAATATATATGTATATTTTCCTCGAATAAACATTATCCTTTAAAACGGAGTTTATTTCGGTTTTGTGAAAGCTCACATCTATTAAGGTAAAATCTTGGTTCACATGAAAGATCATACACTAAGTTTTATCACTGGACCTAAGTCCACATATATAAAAAAAAAAAAATCTCTCATAAATCAGGGATTTTTATTAGTTTTCAAAACTAACGATCGAACGAACATACGTTTGATAAAACAAGGGTTTTCTACAAAACCCACATCAACATATACACATGTATAGGATTTTGATATGGTGAAAGCATGAAACACTCATGGAATCATCAAACATCTAAAAGAAAATTGGACGCACCTGGTCGGCGCCGACCGGAAGTTGGCCGGACGGTGCTAGCTTCGGTCGGACGGACAGTGACGCTCCGGCGAAAACCCTTCCTGCTCCTGTCAAGCTCGGACGTGAAGGTGATGAAGAGGATGGTGGTCATGGGAAGGAGAATAAAAAACAAAAGAGAATTAATCCCTTTTATACCTAATTTTATTTCCAAAACCTAATTCCATAAGGATTTCCCTTTTGGGCCCGACCCGTGAACCCTAAACCAACCAAGGTTCCACCATCGAACCAGCGGTTCTACACGGTTTTATGTTCACTGGATGACGCTCTATTATTCCACAAAGGTTTCCGCTTAAACCATGGTTTGCTCATTCAGTCAAAATCCGGTAATATCTTATCTTATGACTAAGTTCAATTACTTATTTTTATTTATACCTGGAAAATCACCATTAAATGCTGACTGAGGAACATGACTGTTCCTCACTAAGTAGGGGACTTAATGTAGATGGTTGATTTTCGACAAAGGGTAGAATTGTAAAACTATACTCCAAATTCGGCAACCGGATGAGTATTGAGACTCATGTCTCTCATTAAAGCATGAAAGCTCATGTCATAAATCTCTGACTGAGAAGGCTGTCTCTCAGAGTACGTGTAGATGTGTAGTCTCTCAGCTGAGGCCACGGCACATCTCATGAATACTGAGCAATTTCAGTAATTACTCCGGATCCGGCAATCGGATAAGTATCGAGACTCATGTCTTTGTGCATGAAAGCTCATGCCACCTCTGATGGAGAAAGTCTCTCAGAGAAGATGAAGATGTGCAGTCTCTCAGCTGAGGCCACGACACATCTCATACTGTATAGAATCGAAAGACTAGGCGGCTCCTAGACAGCATGTCTGCTAGTATAGAGCGACAACGTCTTCGGGATGTAACCAGATTTTCCCCGACTATGCAATAGGAATATGACGCTCCAGCAAGTTCATATTGTTCAACCCTCAGATAATTAATGCTCCTAGACAGGAAGCCCTTCTAGTATAAAGCAAGCAATTAATTATCTTAAATCGTCTGAATATCCAGCAATATTCTACGAGCGATCGTCTGAATATCCAGCAATACTCTACGAGTCGTCAATTAATCGCCTGAATATTCGGCAATATTCTACGATTCCTCGTTATATTTCGTTACTTCAATCTGTGGTTCTTCCCAGCAGAATTCCACAGGTTAGTAATAAATATTCAGCGAAACAGGCATCTAGGCATCGAATAAGCCCTGACAAAATGGTGCAAGTGTAATTAGCAGATAATACACAGACCAGCACTCTGAATGCACGAACGAGCATTTTAAAAATACGAACGAACGAGGAACCTATGCAAAATAGGAAGGGAAAATAATAATAATAAAATATTAAACAAAAGCGCCAGGGGACTAGGCTCACCAGCCGGCCAGTCATGTCGTGACTAGTCCCGCGCCCAATTTTATATTTTACCATATTTTTACTATTTTCACGATCTCATGAAAATCCCCTCGTTCGAGCAAATTTCCTTTATTTCAAAGAAATTATCTAAATCACATGATTTTATCAAAAAATAATAAAATTAGGGAAAGGTGTCGCGGGACCGAGCACCAGCCGGACATGTCTTGGCCGTGGCCGGTCCACACCTAACGTCTCCATTATTTTATTATTTCTCTCAAATTATGAAAATTCCTTGATTTTATGAATTTTCCCTAAAATCATGAAAATTACCTAATTTCATGTATTTTTATCTAAATCACATGATTTTATCAAAAAATAATAAAATTAGGGAAAGGTGTCGCAGGACCGCCGTCCGGCCGGTCATGCCTTGGCCGTGGCCGGTCCCACACCTCACGTCCCATTATTTTATTATTCCTTCTCAAATTATGAAAATTCCTTGATTTTATGAATTTTCCCTAAAATTACCTAATTTCATGTATTTTCTCTAAAATCATGGAAAATATTTAAAAAAAAAATAGGAAAACTTGTGGGACCGGGCTCTAGCCGGCCGGCCATGCCCTAGCCGGTCCCACACGCCCATTATTTTATTATTATTTGGTGTTTGGTTTCCTGATTTCAACAAAATATCTTGGTTTTCAACAAATCCCTTTGCTTTCATGAAAAATTATCTAAAATCATCAAGATTACATAAAATTGGGAAGAGTGCCTTGGGGCCCGCGCCCATTGGTCGGTCGGCCATGCCACGGCCATTGCTGGTCCCACACTCCCATTCCCTATTTTATATTTTAATTTATGTCTCTCATCTCATGGAAGTTCCCTAATTTTGCCGAACTCTCCAGTTTCATGGAATTTCCCTTAAATCAGAGAAAAATACATAAAATCACATAAAACTGGGAAAAGCATGTGGGACCGCGTGTCAGCCGGCCGGCCGTCCGTCCATGCCCTAGCCGTGTCCGGTCCCACACCTTGTGATTCCTTGTTTATTTATTATTTTCATCATCTCATGTATTTTTGCCGGTTTCAGCAAAACCATGGATTTTGCATATTTTCTCCAAATGTTGCTCAAACGTGCATCAGAAAATATCAAAATTCTCAGGACTGAAGCACGAACACTATGGTGACACGGGCACATCCCCTTGACCGACCAAGGGTGACCTTGAGGCTTGCAAACAACTGGTCCCGTATGTTTTAATGATTTTAACCTAATTTGCTCAGTTGCTCATATTAGGTTCGAACTCTTTCCAAACAATTGGAAGTTCGCTCAAACGACCATCTACTGGTCCCACGACCATCAAGACCCGGTCTCATGACCTCTTGGTCATCCCCTCATATTTTCTACATCATGTTTTGTGATTTGTTGCTCACACGAGCATTATTCCCGTAAATGATTAAACCAGCATTTAATCATTCTTTCACCAACTGGTCCTCAAGAGACTTTGGTATTTTTTGCTCATTCGAGCATCTGGGCATTATATGGTGAACCCGTCATCCCATGTATCCGTTCCCGTGTTGATTTGCAATAAATCATCATTTCGGTAAAATTAGGGTTTTGAATCCAGAGCTCTGCAGAAACGTGATTTTGTGTAGATTCGAGCACTCTGATAATTTTATGTTGATTCCATGATTGATATTCATATTTATTTTGCTTGACCCAGCAGTCAGTAACTTAAATTAATATTTTATTTGGTCCAGCTACCAACAATTCATCAAAAGAACAATATTTGCTCGAACTAGCAATATTCGCTCGAACCGGCAATATTTATTCAATTAGAAATATTCGCTCAGACTAGCAATACTTTCTCAAATCAAAGAATATTGGTTCAACTACCAATATTCAACAATTTAGCAACACAGTTTTGCTCGTCTTAGGTTATAATGATACCTCGTCTCAGCAGACACATTAAATTCATGAGTTTCGAAACATTTGCTAATCATGTTCAACTCAGTGTTACATGGACTCATCGTCCCATAAAGTCAGCAACTGACTCCACATTCACGAGATTTCAATCGTGCCACATGGGGGGATATTAACTAGGGTTTTGGTCTGGCGGTCTATGGCACGTGTGTTCACCCACGACGAGAATGTGAGAAAGTCGTGCAATCAGTTGGAAGAGTCAGCAAAGTAGTGGGTGGAAAGTTAACCAAGTCTCTGCACGATGAGTAATTGGTTTTAACACGATTTCCCCATTTCCCAATCTCTGATTCCAGCAACTGTCACACTTCATGGGATCATGGTGTTTTCAACTCCGGCATTATAAAATGTCTCTGAATCCTGATTGAAAAGAGGAGGTTTTTCGAACAATCGAACAACATTCGCCAAAACGAGCAATTTCTCATCAAAGTTCATACAGACAATCTTTCGTCTACACGAATTCACAGAAATTACTCTCAATTGAGCAAAATTCAGTCATTCAGAGCATTTTTACGATGAATTCACAACACACCTACAATCTCAGATCACCATTGATCTCACGCATTTCTCAGCTTCCCTCCTACAGATCAACCCATTCTCTCTTGTGACCGAATTGACTCTGGAACGACCATTGTTCTTGGTTTAGGCCGGGGTCTTACAGATTGATCTCTCGAACTTAATGCACTCCCTTCTTGCAGTGCATCTGGGTGAGGTTCAACATTTCGCTCGGTTCAAGGAATCTCCACATGGTCGACTCTTCAATTCCGTAAAAACCAGCAAATCGTTTTTCCCCATTCACACTTGGTTTAGGCCGGATTTGTACAGATTGATCTCTCGAATCTAAAGTACTCCCTTGCAGTACATTGTTTAGGGTTTAGACTCGTTTCTCACCCACTCACGCGAAATTACCGAAATTTTTCACCCTCAAACACCTTGGATGAAATCTTCACCTTTACCCATACACATAATCATAATAGCATTCATATGATTATGTCGATGTCTTATATAC
This sequence comes from Papaver somniferum, assembly GCF_003573695.1. Lineage (NCBI taxonomy): Eukaryota > Viridiplantae > Streptophyta > Magnoliopsida > Ranunculales > Papaveraceae > Papaver > Papaver somniferum. Next base: position 70,861,233 of record NC_039367.1, read on the forward strand.
GAAGTTTAAAAGATAAGCGTTATACTTCATATTCTAATTCCTTAACACTATGTTTACTAGAGTATATCATTCACAGATTCGCAGTTATGTTTTCAATATAGCACGACTTGAAAGATACGTTCGGCATGAAACAGTTCAAGTCAAAATATTACTAACCTCAAGAGGAAGGATGATGTCGTCGACGTAGCTTGTTATTTATTCACATTCTTCAAGTCTTCGAGTAATTCTTGTATGTCTCATTATCCTAATCTTTCTAGCCTAACCTATACGAAGTTGTCTCTAGTGTATAATCAATCGACTCTTTAATTGAGTTTTGATTCACTAAAATATGATAACCAAACTTGACATACCAACGCTTGGTGGGTCCAACCGAGTTACGCTCTAACAGGAATGATCCTTACTACTGCTATATTACTAGTTAACTAGTGGAATATATCTTGATTAATTTGTTGCGCTTACGACATGCATCAATCATTAGTTGGACCGACGAGCTCCATTGATAATTGAACCGACGAGTTTAACTTTTGGATGTATGGATTTACATCGTTGGGGGATTGTTTAGTAATTGATGGACCAAGGGAGCATGTGTGATCAAGTAACGCTAGAATTGGAGTAGAGATATATTGATGATGTTTTCCACTGATTTGTTGTGGGTATACAACTTGAGATAACTGAATATTCGCGAGGATGCTAAGAGAGAGTGTATTACTATTGATGACTAATATCCTCACACGTTTGCGGTGCATATGTGTCTTCCTTTATCTATCATCGAAAGATCGCATCCATAGCGAGATACATTGGAGATTATTCCCATATACGACATCCATGGAAATTGGCTCCTATTTGCAGACGAAACTTTCCATTTTTTTCTCCATAATACGCCTTCTGTTTACGCTTGTCGAAGTATTGCACCCGAATCCGCTCGTCGAGGTACTTCTCTCGCTCACGCCTGTTGTTCTGATAATGACTAGGTTCCGTTAACATGTTTGTTTGATGCTGATATAAATCTCTTTTGGATTTGTTCAGATTGTTACCTCAAGTTAACGGGAAAGTTACAATACGTATCTAGAGATTTCCTCTACTTACCCCAATGGCCATAAGTTCTCGCAGAGGGACATCCATATGATGTCGTTGTAAGTGAGGTTTCAACTCCTTCTCGAAATGGGTGATTAACATCGCGAGTTTGTCGTATTTTTGCATCTGCATTACTGCTCATATTGCTCCAACTTGCTTGTGATGTAGCACTGGATATTGATTTGTTTTTTTGGAGGTTCCTTCTCGGCCCCATGGTAGGCGCCAAAAGATGTTGTAGCAAATGTATTCCTACAACACTCCTCGAGATTTACACTTGATTATGAGATTTTAGCCGTTGGATGATTATGAAATATCCTCGAAATGTGTTCTTGGTAGAAGTTGTGATTTCTGATGATGAAATATGAATCATTGGATGATTCATTAGTATTTATCGTGATTCCCAATTGCTTGATTAATCAACTCTCCTAAAGTTTTGGCTCTCCAAGATTTGTTGATGAATGAAAGTGGTGGGATGGGGGGAGGGGGTAGAGAAGGATTAGAAATGTGTACATTTCCAGGTGGAATTTCACCTCTATTTATAGGGTGTGGAGGAATTGTATCCATTCTGATATTCTTTTCGATACATTTCAACTACATATCAGGACCAAATGCTCATCAGGTTCATCCTGGTCCGAACCAATTTACCTTTTTTAAGGGTCACGTGTGGGTAACCAATAGTTGGAATTTTTAAAGATAAACATCTCTTTCAATAGTAATGAAAAAAAGAATTCCACCAGGGATCAAAAATCTTATTGGCTTATTTCTTCGGGAGTAAATGAATAATTTCATATATCCTAACTTAATTACCAATTCTCTGTTTTGAAATCATTGTATTTTAGGATAGAATAATATATGAGCTCTTGAGATTTATTTTGAGTTAAAAAAAACAATTTAATAAATATTTAACCAACTAGGATAAATTAGTTATTTAGTTTCGTGCACACTCCTTAAGGTTTAAGGTAGTGTATACAAAATTGGACTCTGACGCACAACGATTCAAAAAATGGCAAAAGTGATCACCCCTAAGCAACAACATAATCTCGAATATTTCCTCTAAAAAGACCTAATTAATTTAAACCCCGAAATTGGAACAAGAACATAATTGAAATTAGAAAGAGGGAACATATTTACTGACCTGGGTTATGAATACAGTGTAACTTAAACATTTCTTTTCTTTTCTTTTTGGAAGCCTTTAAGACTTTCCGCCAATTCTTTTGCATATTCTTTTCTTTTCAAAATTGCAAATAGGATTGGTTTAACACGTTGCACTCTCATCTCTCAACAATTAAGTGTGAGAATAATTTTTTTTTGTTCTTCCAACTTATTATTATTTGTGTACAGAAACTTCATGTCCTCATTGCACTTTGGATGCTTCTAGCTTGGAATACTTAGAAGTTGGAGAAAAGATTTTATGGGTATACCTCTTTTAAACCCGGCACGAGGCTATAACTCGTCCGCTAACGACACCTAGGGGTTGAAAGCAAGGTTGTGAAAATGTGAATCATGAAGCGGCTTGTTTTTCGTTTTAAAGACTCGAATCGTATAGTGAAACGTGAATTGCCGATTCATGATCGAGAGTATTATTTGTAACATATAAATTTATTATACCTCCATACTTAACCTAGGTGACATGTTTTATTGATTGTTCATTAGATATCAGTAACTGACAACCATCCCATTGGTTAAGGCGTCTGTTTAGGATACATGAGGTCTGAAGTCCGATTCCTGCAAAACAAAAAGTATCATAGGTGACTCATACGAGTCCCAAAATAAGTGTAAATGGCTACATAAGTGATAAGAAGTGAAGTACTCCAAGTATCCAAGTGTCTAGATCCAAGAAAAGCGTAAAAAATACGACGAAAAGGAGTAAAGAACGTCGATAAAAAACAACAACAAAAGAACGACCAGTAATCCAAGAGGAACTCATTCAAATCCAGGGTTTTTTTTATCACCATCTTGAATATAATGATAATAAGAAGCCATCGCAGAAAGAATGAGCTCATTTCGGTGTTGCATGAAAAATTTAAGGAACGATTTTTTGGGCACTACTCAAAAATGGAGGGGGACTACTCTTCGATTTTTTTGGGTGGATATTAGAAGTAATAATGAGTCACTCCTTATCTAAGTTATTTTTTATTACCAAACTTGCCCTTGGTAATTAAATTAGTTAGTGTAATGATTAATTAGTGTTAGTGTAATGATTTATTAGTGTTAGTTGGGTGTTTTTAAAAGAATCATTTTTGAGAAGAAGGTTTTTTTTTTTATTATTATTATTTTTAAGATGGTTGATTTCTAAATGAGGGTTTTGGGTACTTAGGTATACTTCAAATTTAATTAATGTTGCTTGAATTAGCATAAACTTTCGAAAAAATGAAAAATTTATAAACTGATTTCGACCATGGAAATAAAGTTCGGCTACGACATTTGAAGAACAGGTAGCCGAACTCATCTGCAAGTGTAGTTCGGCTAATGGTTCTGAAGACACGGGTAGCCGAACTCAGCTTTAATGGAGTTTTTGCTTTCACAGAAAAATTCAGCTAGGAAAAATAATTGCGATGTAACCGAACTAAAAGTCCGGCTGGGAAAAAAATCGACGTAACCGAACTCAATATATAGGTTTTCAGAGAAAAGTTCGGCTAGGAGAAAAAAAATGCGACGTAACCGAACTAAAAGTTCGGCTAGGAAAAAAAGTTACGACGTAACCGAACTAAAAGTTCGTCTGGGAAAAAAAATTGCGAGGTAAAGCGTATTTTTCTCTGAAAGAAAAAACTCCATTAAAACTGAGTTCGGCTAGTTCGACAAACTGTTTCACATAATTCCTAGCCGAACTTCTCTCTAAAACTTCCATTTTCAACTCATTGATTACTACTCATTTTTTCAACCAAGTAATGGGTTTGTGGAATTTTTTTGAATCGAGACGATGATGGGGAAAGAAGAGAAGAAAATGAACCCTCTAATAGTAACGAATTTGTGAAACATTAAAAGTAATGGATTTGTTATAATTTTGATATTGATTTTGTTAATGATTTAGATTAGGTTATATATGTATACATATATATATATATATATATATATATATATATATATATATACATATTAGATTAGATTAGATTAGATTAATTTTAATTTTAATTAGGTTAAGGGTAGGCTCGTCATTTCCACACTTTAGGACACCCCTTATAAGTATAGGGTAGATATTCTCACAAAGTAGTTCCATTTTTGATTAGTCCCCAAAAAAATTATTCAATTTAAGAGCAAAAAGGTGAAACCAATTTGGATTTGGTTTCTGTTGGGCTTATATTTGGGCTTGTCTTGGGTGTGAAAATAAGGGTTTTTGTTGGATTTTGTGGAGGTTAAGTCTCACTCAATCCTAATAACGAGAATCATCTTCCGGTGACCCCGATTGAGTCATGTTTTATTTATTACTTGCCTTTGTTTCTTCTTTTTCTTTTAAAGGGATTCTGTTTCATTACTTGAACTGAGAGTGATTACAAAATCTTATGTCTGAGAGTAAGCTTTGCTGTCGATTTTTGGTTCTTTCCATCTTAAACCCCATCGGAGCTTAACAGGCACCCCATCCTAAAATAATATCATTTTGATCCTCTTTCTCTCTTTCTCATCCATGTCATAAGGAAGTGTAGAAACCTTTCAGAAAGAAAATACTGCTACTGCTACAGGCCGTTTGTGAAAGAGAGTAAAAATGAAAATGAACATCATCAAAGCACAATCAGCAGAACAATCACAACATGAATGGGAGAGAACAGAATGGTAATAATAACAATTACTTAATAGGTTTTCTGGGAACTAGGGACAAACTCTTTGAGCAACAACAATTCTTACATTAATACTGGTGACGACAATAACAATAATACACCCAGGGCCTGGACTACTGCAGTGTTGATGACAAAAACATTTCTACTCTAATGATGATTTATAAATATATCCGAGACTCGATGAGAAACACCAGAAAACGCCGTGGAATGTCACAATGCCGACGGAGCAGATACTATTTCGCCTTATCACCATTGGACTCGATCCTGCTAGCAGCAAGTAATAGGATATATTAGTAATAGAATATCAAGTAATAGGATGAAACTGAAAAATGTCGTAGCAGATGAAACTTTCACCCAAATAATCAAGTAACAGAATATTTTCCAGTTTTAACTTTATCTCTCAAAATATGCTTGAATGAGTGAAAATGCAGATAGATGATCATCACAGATAAAATTAGTCATAGCCCCCAACTAGAGGATTTGGGACGCAAGGAGTTCAAAATGACGGCAACACATTAGATTCCAGCCCAAGGTATTGACAATTCAAATGAACTTAAAAACAAAAAAGAGCCATCTTGGCAGATGCACTGGCAATATGATCTGAACTGGTAACAGTTTTAAATGTCGATACCCGATGCGGAGAAAATAGAAAACTATACTAGGGAACCCTGTTGAAAGACGACAAAAATTTCAAATAGGGAACCAAACAGGCTCTAATACAATCATTCTAAAAACCAAGTAAAACTGGGAACTTCACCAGACCCAAAATCCAAAAATCAATACACTCGTACATTACTTCAAGGAACAGTTCCGGCAATAGAAAAAAGGTCTAAATTCTTATCGCATCTCATCTCGTCCCTTCTCATTCTTTTTCGAAAGGATCAAGTTTTGCTCTAAAAGTTGCATGTAAAGAAACTTCGGTTTGAAACACGCTATACCATCGATTTCCTAATGAAACCCACTCTCCAGTTATCGGATTATCAATGTATGATTTTGGTTTCTTCAGTATTATCATCATTTGGTCAATCTACTCTGGATCTTAAAATCTTAATGAAAACTCATCTAAGCAGAAAAACTCTGTGAATGAAAAAACAAGAATTACAAACCAAAACATTTTTTTTAACAGGGCAACCACTACAATTCTATAGTGTCTGTGAGGCTGACTTCCAATCCCCTATTTATATAGTATGAAATTATGGTTGGAGAAAACTGAAAACCATTACTGAGAAATAGAGAGAATAAGTAGTGAAGCCTACACCAAAAAGTCAACATCACGGATCTTAATGGAGCAAAAATAAAAAAGAACGGAAAAAAAACTACTGACCTTGATCGTAACACCTCCTATCCATTTGGGTTGTACTGATCATAATCAAAGCTGAATGAATGAAATTCCCAAAGATTGGAGAGCAAACTAACAAGTGAGCCTGATAAAGCTGCAAGTGACACTGTAAAGCACACTGCAGTAAGAAATTGAAGGAATATCCACTGTTTACTCCACTTTGGTATTTTCTTCTGTGATAAGTAGATTTTCACGGGGATGTAAAATGTAGACGGCCAAAAGCCAATGGAACCGAGGATACCCACGACCTCGTTGAAGAAAGGGAGGAACATGGATAAGATTGTACTCAGGATTACAAAGATTGACCTATAGACAATCCTGAACGAGTTCAGCTTGAAATTCCGCAGTCCTGGAATTGGCAAAACAAATTCCTTGTTGATGAATTCATTTTGGGGCCATCTTGTCGATGCCCATTGCTCAACGAAAGTGAATAGTGGTTGGCAGAATACTTGAAAAGCCGTGAACAAGTGAATGGCAATTAAGATGTTGGCCAGGTCCAGCAGCCAGTACGGATCTTCAAATCTGAATACGAATAATAGGTTATCTGGGGTTGCATCTCCAAGAGCTGCATACCCCAAGCAACCAGCAAGGAGATAGAAGGTAGAGGTCAGAGAAACAGTTATCCTACTAGCTTTTTTCATTGTTTCAGCTTCTGCTGGTGGACTTCTCAGAGTGTCCTGACAATAAAAAAATAAATTGATTAGACATTGAAAATATTATCGATTAGTTCCAAGTAATAAAATATATATTTTTACCTGGATTTCTAAGAAAGATGATGAAAATGAATATGCGAACGCTATATTCCCGACTGCTTGCAACATCTTCCATATCTTTTCGCTTTGCGAAACGCTAATTCCGGTCATAGTCCCTGCAATTGTCCCACTGCCTGAAAGGATTTCATTTCAGCAATCTTACAAAAAAACAAGAAACCAAGTACTAGAAAAAATATGAATCACATTGCGGCTTACCTGCCACTTTTATGATGGCAAGTGAGACTCCAGCAATAGAATAGATGAGGGAAGAGAGCATCGCGATGACTGGCAGACATGAGATTTGGTCCGCTAGCTGCGCAAATAAGATTTCTGCCGCGCCAAATATCACCAAGTATGGGATACTGGACTCAAGGCAGGGGTGTTCATGGACTTTATAGTGCGAATAGAAACAAGTTCGCCTCCTGATGGCACTGTTGTATTCAATAAGAAATTAGAACAATTATATTTTCTCGTTTTACAAGAACTAAAGTATGGATAAGTATTAAAAACAAAGTAAACCAAAATAGCACCTTTCGAGAAAAAAATTATCAACACCAGAATTCCAATATCTGGAAATGATAGAGGCCAGATCTGGCACCTTTTCTGTCAAATCTTGCTATAAGATTCTGACAAGTCAAACTAGCACCAATTCTACCAATAATGATAGACTGATGAGCACTAGGAAAGAAAAAACAAACAGATGTGGACTTACATCATGCTGGTGGAGGCGATAGTACATCCAATGGCGACACCAAAGAGGTCGATGTAGCGTGTAATTCTATAAAACTTGACACTATAAGGACCTAGACTTTGAACTGCTTCTTCGTAGCTGTAAATCCTTGAGTTGTCAAGAGTCCGATAACATTCAGCGAGTAAGCAAGACGTATAATAGATGATTCCAGCGAACAACAGCAACACAGCTGGACCACCAAACCAGCCGAGTTGGGCAATGGCCTATGGCAATGATAGGATCCCTGATCCCATGATTGCCGCCATAAGCTGCCCAACCGCTGTCCACATAGAACCTGCATATCAAAATCAATATTTATCCCATCAAAACAAAAACAAAAATTCAACCATTGTAGAGTAATAACAAGATGGCCACAACACTTGACTGTTCAAAAAAATCATCAAAATGATATGAACTATCACTAGATACATAAATAAACAAGCAATTCCACCACGACTGTTTCAAAAAATCATCAAAATGATATGAACTATCACTAGATACATAACCAAGCAATTCCACCACAATGATAGCAAAAACACACAAAAACCCCGAAGTAAAACAAGCAACAACATGTCTTAAGCATTTGGGGTCTTACTTACTCATCTGCATATTCCATAGAAATTGATATATGAACTAAACCTAAATGATATTAAGGTCTAACAACAAATAGCTGGCCAGCAATGAAGAAACAACCATGCTCCACAGCAGTAATTCTGCCTTCAGCAGAATCAAACTCAAAAACAAATGAAGTATCACCATGAAGAGTCATAGTTATGTCTCCCTTCAACTTCCAAACTCTTTTAACAATACTCCTCACCGTAGGAAATGGTAGCCTTTTACCAACAAAGCAACCAACAACCAGATGTTCACAACTACAAACATCATCTGAAAACACTGTCAATTTCTCATCCTCAACAATACCAGCGGGTTCAAACAACAAAGGTTCATGGAGAACCTCATCCTTCTCCTTAATCAGTACACCGGACCATCTAAGCTTACCAGAATTAACCCTAGAACTCGAAAAAACACTACCTCCTACCCCAATTGAGGAGTAAACCCCAATTGCAGAGAAGAATCCGTAATCAAACCGAAGAAATAATCAGAGAAAAAGGAATCTAAAGACTAACAAGCAAGAAAAACATAAGAAATTCATGGATCCGGAGAAGCAAAGAGGACAGATATTTTCAAAGTGAAAAATACTATACCCCTATGGTATGGGTTGAAGTCCCACAAAATGGATCTTTCATTGTCAATTCTATACTTTCCGATTTTTATTATTCTTAGGCACAAAACTTCATAATTCAGGGCCTATCAATAAGTCTGTACTTTTATAATACCTAAAACACCCACTTATAATGTAAAGAAATGAATCGTCGTTTATGTTCAGTTTCATTTTCTATTTCATTTTCTTTCTCCGTCTAAAATCAGAGCTGCTCTCATTAGATTCATTTTCTAGGGTTTTATTGATTCGGTTGTACAAGATTTAATTCTTCTGATTTGATTAGCAAGCAAATCGATATATGATTAGAAAGAATCAATTATGTATAGTGATTTTTGTCTTGCTCTATCTTCTGCTAATTTTTTTAAGGGTTTTCTGATCAAGAGCTATGTCATCTACGGTTGTCGATGTACGACGAAGAGGAAAAAATGATAAGCTTCATCGATCTCTACTTCTGTATCTACTGACGATGTTTCTAGATCTTCATTCGTTTCTGAGTAAGTCGAAATCGAGATACAAAGACAATGGAAATCGTCATCAACAATTAAATCTGAAGATTCAACAACAAAAAGATGAGAAAGATAAGTTTCTCCCTTTTAATCCTATTTAATTCAATTGAAATTCCTAATTATGTGATTCAGAAATAAATTCAGAAGAAAATAATTCTTACATCTCTTGCAAACCTAATTAACTTTTATTTTAATTGAAATTGCTTGATCAATTCATGATTAGAGTTAAGATCTGTTATCATCTTATCCTAATCTTTCTCTTGAGTTAAAAAAAATTGAAAAATATTTGTCGAAACTGTTTCTTGGGCTTACTGCTTAAAACTGATTTGTCTCTTAAATTGTAATCTCGATCGACAATTGAACATGAGATTCGTGATTATAGCATCTTAATCCTTATTACCCGTTGAATCGATTTGAATATTTACTTACTTTTGATTTTCAATCTGATCTGAACTCACATGTAGTCATGTTCAATTGCTTTAGAACTGTATTATATATGTTGGTGATGTTAAGAGGGTATATGAACTGTTACAGGTGTGCAGATTGTTGGTGGTATTGAACTGGAGTGAGGTTACCATTTAGGAGATGTTAGTGTTGGGAGTTCAAGGTGGTTGTGTTGTTCAAGATGAGATGTTGAACCTCAGATGTGGAAGGTGAATCATATAGTGGTGGTTTGAGTCTTAACAGGGGTTGAGCTGAATGCAGGTTGGAATTAGTAGTGAATGTGAAGAATTTTGCTATAGTTACTGGTGCAGGCAGTGTGTGTATAAGATATGGAATTGATTAGTTGCAAATGAAGGCTGAGTTGGTATCGCAGTTGAAGTAAGTGGCATGACTTGTTTGAAATACGACAACAAATAAAGTATGATTACAGGATATAACTTATATATTTCTAATTGACAACTTCAATTTCGATTATGATTTATATCCTCAACAGGTAATCCATTATAGTGGTGATGAAGTTGTTGATGAGAATATCCACTGAGTAGAGGTTGTACTAATGGAGATGGTATCTGCCTTACTGCAATCGTTTCTATGCCAACAAACCTGAACATGTTGCTCATAAGGGTGCACACGGTACGGTTCGGTCGGTTCTTGACGAGACCGAGTACCTGTACCTCCCTAGACTCGGTTCCAAAATTTTGGACCGATACCTGTACCTTGTACCTCGGTTCCGGTACCATTCGGTTCACATACGGTACCAGGTACGGTTCCGGTACCAGTCGGTACTTTTCCAGACATATATTTTTGTCATTTTCCTAGACAATCTAAGTACTTGTTTTACCTGTTTTTCAATATATTAAGCAATATCTCAATCAAAGAACAAACCAATAACTAATAAGTAGCAATAGTATTAGCAAACCAAAGTGCCAAACAACCAAAGTCCTGAAATTCTGAAAAAAAGAACAAGTAGCACTGTAGCAGTAGGCAGTAGCACACACAAACACACACACTAAGTCTTGAAAATCTGGAAAAAAAAAGAACAAGTAGCAGTAGCAGTAGGCAGCAGTAGCACACAAACACACACACACTAAGTCTTGAAAATCTGAAAAAAGAACAAGTAGCAGTGCAGCAGCACTTGTGGTGGCATTGCAATGACTGGACAGTGGTGGCAATGACAAATACAAAGTCTTGAATCTTGATCTTCTAATCCATGTCAGCAGCAGCACTTGTGGTGGCATTATTGTTGATAGGACCAAGTAACGCTGCAAAAACAAGTAATAGCAGTTAGTAACCTTCAGCACAATTAGATGCCCAATAGGAAAAAAATCTAAAGAACACAAACAACATGCATTGCTGGACACTACACTCTTGCTTGCTTATCCCCTAAGCTCCCTTCATATGTACAAACAAGCTCTTGTCAACTGGCCAACTATGGCTTCGAACAGGGAAGACACAACAAAATTCCATTTAGTATATTTCACATGGAGTAATTTTAGGCAGAACAAATTCAATTTTAGGATGAATTGGAGACTTTAAGGAACTGTGTAATTAATCGATAAAAACAAGTATATGCGTTCATCCAAAGTAATAAAAAAAGAACAATGACCCCAAGTATCAAAGCCACATTCAGAAGCAGCAACAAAAACCATAAATCCAAAAGTGTGAAGGACTTTAATCTGTATTGAGTGAGGGTTGATATAACTGAACCTAGAGGCACACATAGAGTGGAAAGAAACTAGCACACACGTCAGAATTCAAAACACCAAGCAGAATCCATAAATCCAAAATCTAATTGGTACCCACTGTCTGTTGAAACTAGATGTTACCAAGATTTTTAACTTGGACCAAATCAGCAAAACAATTGGAATAAAGAAGAGAGTCTTACCTTATAAGACCGGATCTCAACGATTTTTGTCAGTGAAGGAGCAGCACATCGGTATTGCTAAGCAGAACAGCCTACAATGAGATACTTCTAAACCAAATTTGATAAACTATGCTCGATTAATTCAAACCCGTTTTTAGGCAGAACAAATTCAATTGAACAAGGTAAGATTTTTCATTCCTTTTCCAACAAATCTAGATTGCATCTTACCAAATCGAGATTTAATGAACCCAGTAGTCAAAATCGAGAGGTGGTGTAATGAAGATCGTGGAGTTGAAGTCTTGATACAGCAGAATTCTGCACATATTGTAAATCCGTCAATCACAGGCATAAAAAAATTAAAAACAAATTAAACAAAAAAGATGAAACAAATCAAAAGAAATGACGAACCTGGTTTCTAAGAGTGAGAAATTAAGAGATGATTGAAAATTTGAAACAAAGAAGATGGATTTAGTAATGGAGTTCTTCACTTCTTCTCCGAGGAGACGAAAAAAAAGAAAGAAAGGAAACTGATGAGAGAAAGTGAGAAACCCTAACCCTGTAATGTTCGTTTATATACCCCCTTTAATCTAACGGCTATTACTCATCTTTTATCCCCTAAATCTAATGGCTCTTACTATTCGGTACTTTCGGTCTGGTACGAAACGGTACTTGTATTGGACCGTGTACCTGTACCTCCCAGACCCCGGTTCCTATTTTTCGGACCGGTACTTATACCCGTTCCTGGGTTCGGTCCAAAACCAGGTACGGTTCCACCGGTTCCGGGGCGGTCCGGCTCGGATCCTGTGCACCCTTAGTTGCTCATGTAAATTAGCTGATTTCAGTTATTGAATTGCCGAGTGTTGAATCTATTTGTAGAGTCTATAACTGTGTAGTAACGTGTATGGGTATATAGGTGAGGATATATGTCTGGGATGGTTTGTTCACTCAACTCATTTTCCATTTTACGTCACTTAACTAGGATGTAGTAAGTCTTTATTGCTTAACCACCTTGTCAAGGATGCGATAGTTCATGAATTGACCTCATCTTTCTACGTTCACTGTGATAGACACATTTTTGTGTCTAATTTGTCTCGATTCTATATATTGATAGTGCTCATTTTTGTACTTATTATGGTGTTTTATGTGTGTGTAGGTATTTTTGGCCAACAAACATTTTTGGAAAATCGGCTTGAAAAGTTGCGCGGGGAACCCCCGGAGGACACTTGCTATTCGGACCCCTCAAATGGATAAGGGGTGACCAATTACTAAGGGGCATCCATTTCCAGGCAGATTCTAAAGGGATACAAGCACAGGATAGGGGGAGGTCATCTTCTTCGTTTAAATTCAGAAAAAGGAGGGAGGAAATAACCAGCGAAGAACCAAACTTTCGATTGGATTTCGAAGATGTTTTAGTGAGATTCAATCACTGAAATTTGCTGGGCTGGACGTGATTCAACTAACAAGGCCAGGTATGTGCATTGGAATCAATCGAATTGGGATGGATAAGCCGAAAAAAGGAAACAGAGTTTGAGTTTTGCACGGAAACTTTGTGGAATTATTTTAGGAATTCCAGGGAGACTAAACGCGTGATATTTTTTCCTAAGGTAGTATTCTATCTAAGGAAGAGTTTAGGATGGTTTGGAAGTCTCAGAAACGATTAAGGAAGTCGGCAGAAGAGATTATTTCTGTGGCTTGCACGAAAAGAAAAAGAGAGAATTAATCGTTATTTTTAGGTTTCTGAGTAGTATAAAAGGTGTGTTTAAGTACCAGTGAAAAAAACGAAGTTATTGGAGCAGTCGCAGAGGAGTTTGTAACACTACAGAGGTGAATTGATCAAGTTGCAGGAAACCCGTATTTCTGCTGCTGCTGCTGCTGAAGAACATCCGTTGCAAATAAGAACAGCGTCTCAAATTTGTAACTCTGCTACAGTAACTTCTTTGTAACAGTCAGTCATTCGTTTTGCGACTCCAATACACCGTGGCAAACATTCAGAGTTATAATTTTTCATCTTTTAATCAACTTTTGAACCATAAACAAATATTTTGAGCAAGTGATTAATATGAGGAGCTAAACCCCATTGCTGAGGCGACGGAGGAAGCCATTTTTCCAATTATTATGTGGTAAATTCTATTTAATTTAATTTTCGTAATTCTTTTATGATTATTTGCACTGAACTGAAATCGAATATATGATTCTGGTTAAGTGGTTGTATTCTCAATTTATGGGTCATGCTTAGGTTAAATCTTTTGATGGTCCATGCTTTCGATTTACAATTATTGTTTTGAGAATCTACTTGTCTAGGCGAAAATATTAGAATCACTTTAAACGTAAAGAGTTGCATAAATATTGACTAGATTAAATCACATAAAAATTGGAGATTGGTGGAATCCAAAGTCTCAGTGCTTTTTATAAACTTGAATACAATTTCTTTTTAAGTTTTCTATTTTAATTTGAGTCTAAAATCGAGTCTACATAATCCGAGTTGAACGAACTTTACTACCACTTAAAAGCTACATCAATTTTTGGCGCCGCCGACGCGGATTTGTATTAGGTTTTAGATTTATTTTATTTCTTTTAGAATTTTTGTTCTCCTTTACGCCTTTGGTATTTTTTGATTCTTTTCAGATTTCGAGCGAAGATACAAGGAAAGAAAAAATGCTATAAAAGGAAAGCATTGCCAAAAAAGGAAAGAAAAGAGGAATCCGAAAGGAGTGAAGAAGAAGATTTTGTATATAGTTATTTTGGTTTATTTTTAGAAACTGTAAATAGGGTTTTATTTTTTGTAATTTTTCTTTTTATTTTTGGACACTTTTTGGACTTTATTTTTGGACCTGGACATTATTATTTTTAAACCCTACGTAAGGGTTGGTTTAAATAAAAAATGTGTGCAGAGAAGGACGCTGATTACGATATCGCCTCGGCCCCTCGGGTTCGTACATGACATAGGAGTCGTGGCCCGAGTCGACTTCAGCGGTTCTTCGCCCGTATGGTACGGGAGGTAAGTTTTTCGAAACACCCGCGAATCCCCTGTCAGCGGGTTTACTGTATTCCTTCGTTTGCATATATGCTGAGGACTTGAAAACGGCTGCTTTAATTTCCTAGTAAAGGGCAAGGACTGGCCATACAAGATAAGGGTTCGGATTTCATCACCGTTCTCTTCTTGCCCGCCTTAGGAAAACGAAACCAAACGCGAACCTAAGCCTAAAATTTTGACTAGAACGAGACCGATAGGGTAACGAGCTTAATAGGAAAGTCGTTCGAAAAATATTGGTTACTCTTTTGAGCATACTTCGAAGTTCATGATGGTTTCTGTGAGTTGAATGCGTGACTGCGCCGCCTTGTAACCGGTGAGGCCTTGGGTATCAAAGCTCCACTGAGCTTCCCTCGCCTCGATTCAACTTACTTTGACTCGGATTGATTCCATAGGGGTTTTCTCCGATTTTAACGAGTTTCCTTTTGAAAGAATAGAAGCTGGTCTAGAAAATCTAAGTGGAACCATCATGATTTTTGTTTGCTAGAAATTAGGTTTGATTTGGTTGAGTCGCTTTGTTTTGTGATTGCATAGAATCCCAAATATCCCGATAGTGCCAGCAATGGAAACTTGAAAGCCTTTGTTGAACCCAACTAGGACTACTCGTCCTTCTTGTATCAGGTTAGCCGAAACTGAAGCAAATTATGAACTTAGGCTTGGGACCCTACAATGCCTCCCAATGTTTTTAGGGAAAGAAAATGAAAACCCATACTTCCATGTTAGGGATTTTGAGGAAATTTGTAGTACCCTAAAGATTAGAGACCTTGATGATGAGCTTGAACTTAGGTTATTTCCTTTTTCCTGAAAGATAAAGCCAATCGTGGCTATATAGTTTGGCTTCCGGTTCAATAGACAACATATGAACAACTTACATCTGCCTTTTGAACAAGTTTTTCCCTAGGCACAAAAACATCGTCTATTAGGACGCAAATCTGCACATTTTTCTCAACAGGAGGAGAAGCGTTATAGTATTTGAAGGTTCAATGACTTATTAGCCCCATGTCCTCATCATGGTTTAGACAAAGGTTAGGCTAGTTCAAATCCTTTATGAGGGTTTAGATTATTCGACAACAACCATGTTGAGTCTCTATGCACTGGTGTTTTGAAAACCAAACTGTTGATGCGGCGATGGATTTTTGAATGAATCGCCGAAAAGACCCAGCAACGGGAATATTGTAGGAACCCAAGAGAACAATTCTTCTAGGTAGAGGAAACGTTAATAGGGTAGAAGGAGGCTATGCATCAGCCAAAATTGTCGCTATAGCAAAAAGGTTAGAAGCTTTAGAATTGGGTCACACTAGGGTAGAGTAGAGCCTTTTTGGGAATGCCAGAATAATAAAGAGCAAGCCATGCTCTCTATAATAACACTGGTTTGCTAACCGTCAGAAGTTTGACCCATATTCAGAAACCTATAATCCTGGTGGAGAAACCATCCGAACCTTTCATGGTCTAAGGATCAGGTCAGTTTAGATATTCTAATGTTCCCCCAGGTTTTGGCTATACTAAGAATACTTCCGGATCAACTCGTTTCAGAATCAGTCTGATAATAAAATCTTAAGTCTAGAGGAAGTCTCACCTCGTTTATTCAAATACTGAAAATATGCGTCAATGCTTTCACAAAGCAAAGAAGCTAGTAATAGGATAGGACAAGAGAACATTCAGGCCATTTTCTGAATTGAAAGACCAGGTTAGTCTGATCATGAGCTCTAAGAGAAAAAGGTAAGTTCCCTAGTCAACCGATACCCAACCCTAGAGGAGTAATGAAGTGAAGGTGAAAACCATTTAATCAAGTGAATTCTGTCCACAACCCTTAGGAGTGGTTAAAACGGTAGACAATAAGGTAGCCATGCCTAATAGTGGACATACTGTAGATCCACCTTCTAGTTCCCAAGATGAGCCCCAGAAGGAGCCACTAACTGAAGAAACCGATAAAATTTCTAATGATGCCAATGTGGTTCCCGACAGGTCTCATTTTGTACCCAAAGCCCCATATCCACAGTTGTTAGATCCAACAAAGAGAGAGTCGACTTTCAACGAAATACTAGAGATATTTAAGCAGGTAAACATTAACATCCCTTTATTATAAGCAATTAGGCAAATGCCTGCTTATGCCAAGTTCCTTAAGGACCTTTGTACACGAAAGCGTAAGCTTAATGTCCATAAGAAAGCCTTTTTAGTTGGTCAGGTAAGTTCAATCCTTCTGAACCAAACAGCCCCTAAGTATAAAGACCCTGGGTGTGATCGGTAATTATTCAGTAGATAAGACATTGCTTGACTTAGGAGCAAGTGTGAACTTACTCCCTTATCATGTATACAACCAGCTAGGTCTTGGTAAGTTGAAACCGGCTAAAATGACATTGCAATTAGCTGATAGGTATGTCAAAATACCTCGTGGTGTCATAGAGGATGTTCTTTTTGAGGTTGATAAATTTATTTATCCAGTGGATTTTGTTGTTCTAGATACTCAACCTATTCAGGATCCTAGTGCTCAAATACCGGTGATTTAGGTCGCCCATTTTTAGCCACAGCTAACGCTGTCATCAACTGTAGGACCGGACTTATGAACATATCCTTTGGTAATATGACCACTGAACTAAATGTCTTTAATGTTAATAGACAACCTTCCGATGATTTAGAAGAAGTGAATATGATTAGCACTTTAGTTCAGGATCTAACTCAGGATAATTGGGACGACACTTTATTTGGTGATTCCTTAGATGAACTTGATGAGGAAATTCTCCTAAGTCAGTTAGGTGACCAAACTTTTGAACTAGAAGAAGCTCTTGAGTACTTTAAAGACTCTACGGACCCTGAGATTCAAGCCATAGTGCTAGGCCTTACGGAGAGTGGTGTTGACCCTAAGTTTGGGGGTAATGAACTAGAAGAAGCTCTTGAGTATTTTAAAGACTTTGAGGATCCAGAAATTCAAGCAATAGTTAGAGGTTTGTCCGAGAATACTGACTACCCTAAGTTTGAGGGTAGTAATGGTCAATTATCTCCATTAGAAGTCCCTAACTTGGGATTCGAGCCTAGTGTACCTGAGGTATTACTTGAGTCACTTCCGACTCCGCAACCGGATCCTCCTGATATTGTCCAGGAGGAAATTCTAAAGACTTGTTGTTCGAATGAGTCAATTTTTCAAGACACTCATATGAAGCCCAAATGGGCACAACTGAAAAACCCAGTTGTCTTGCAGGAAACCTTGGATGAGGATGTGCTATGTCTGTTCATTTTTCTGATTTGGTGCAGTTGTCTGATAATTATGGCAATTTTATTTGCTTTTGTTGACCCACAGTTGTTTCGACTATTGATATATGATTTGAAAGGAAATTAGCCATTTTGTGGTATTTGACGTCTGGCTGAAGACTTTAAATTTAGCACTTTTTGGGAGGTAACCCAATCTCATGCAACATGGTAATATCTTTCCTTATCTCTTTTGCTTCATATGGTAACAGTTTCTCCTTGTTCATGCTTTTACTTTTATCTTTAGAACATTGAGGACAATGTTAGATTTAAGTTTGGGGGTATGGGAGAAACTTTTTAGTTGCAGTATGAATAAATAAACTCCAGAACCTAGAAATTTATGCCTATTGAGGATTGCACTAAAATCTAAGTGGATGGAAGCATTTTGATCGTAGGAGTTGAGGAACCAATCTGATTAGATGGAAACATCTAGAAGAGTCTATTCAAAAGCACAGAGCTCAGGTGTTAGAAATAACATGATAGTTTCACCATATCTCGTTGAGTCCTTTTCACTTCTATTTTTATTTTATTTTGTTTTTAAACCATGTTTCTCTAAGTGATAGGTGGGGCCCACGATTCAAGTTGTTACCAATGCTAGGGTGAATTAGAGTGATTGAGTTACAAAGAAACAAAAAAAAAAAAAAAGAAAGTGAATAAAGTCGACCACTGGTACCCTTGTATATGCCAGTTGTGTTGAACTAGAATTAGGATTATCGATCACTGGTTCTCTTGTATATGCCAGTTGTGTTGATATTAGTCAGACTAGTATCTCAATCCATTAGGATAGGTTCATTTTGGCGGAGGCCTTCAGACAGATATGGGAAACGCCGTTCACTTAGTAAACATCAAAACCATCTATGTTTTTCTCTATATTCATCTTCTTGATCTATCCATGTGATCAGTTTTGACTCCGGATATTGATGTCCATAGTGCGACTATCTGAGTAGAGCTCTGTCACTTTATATGAATTTTAGTATGCTTGAGTGCAAACGCGTGTACAACAATTGGAATTTCGCATCAGGGTACTTCCTCCTGTAGTCAATAAGTATGCCAACCAAGGAGACTCTTTAGTGCCTTCCAAGGTTCTGCGTAGATAGCTAAGGTCTGGAGTAAAGGTTTTGTGGGTATACCTCTTGTAATCCCTCCGGAGACAACACTCCGCCACTAGGGAGACTTAGGGGTTTAAAAGCTTATTGCATACGCTAAATGCAATCAACGATGCCTGCGTCAGTGAGTTAGGATTTTATTTTATTTTATTTTATTTTTGCTCGAGGACTAGAAAATAATAGGTTTAGGGGTATTTGATAGACACATTTTTGTGTCTAATTTGTCTCGATTCTATATATTGATAGTGCTCATTTTTGTACTTATTATGGTGTTTTATGTGTGTGTAGGTATTTTTGGCCAACAAACATTTTTGGAAAATCGGCTCGAAAAGTTGCGCGGGGAACCCATGGAGGACACTTGCTATTCGGATCCATCAAATGGATAAGGGGTGACCAATTACTAAGGGGCATCCATTTCCATGCAGCTGCTAAAGGGATACCAGCACAGGATAGGGGGAGGTCATCTTCTTCGTTTAAATTCAGAAAAAGGCGGGAAGAAATAACCAGCGAAGAACCAAACTTTCGATTGGATTTCGAAGATGTTTTAGTGAGATTCAATCACTGAAATTTGCTGGGATGGACGTGATTCAACTAAAAAGGCCTGGTATGTGCGCTGGAATCAATCGAATTGGGCTGGATAAGCCGGAAAAAGGAAACAGAGTTTGAGTTTTGCACGGAAACTTTGTGGAATTATTTTAGGAATTCCAGGGAGACTAAACGCGTGATATTGTTTCCTAACGTAGTATTCTGTCTAAGGAAGAGTTTAGGATGGTTTGGAAGTCTCAGAAACGATTAAGGAAGTCGGCAGAAGAGATTATTGTCGTGGATTGCACGAAAAGAAAAAGAGAGAATTAATCGTTATTTTTAGGTTTCTGAGTAGTATAAAAGGTGTGTTTAAGTACCAGTGAAAAAAACGAAGTTATTGGAGCAGTCGCAGAGGAGTTTGTAACACTACAGAGGCGAATTGATCAAGTTGCAGGAAACCCGTATTTCTGCTGCTGCTGCTGAAGAACATCCGTTGCAAATAAGAACAGCGTCTCAAATTTGTAACTCTGCTAAAGTAACTTCTTTGTAACAGTCAGTCATTCGTTTTGCGACTCCAATACACCGTGGCAAACATTCAGAGTTATAGTTTTTCATCTTTTAATCAACTTTTGAACCATAAACAAATATTTTGAGCAAGTGATTAATATGAGGAGCTAAACCCCATTGCTGAGGCGACGGAGGAAGCCATTTTTCCAATTATTATGTGGTAAATTCTATTTAATTTAATTTTCGTAATTCTTTTATGATTATTTGCACTGAACTGAAATCGAATATATGATTCTGATTAAGTGGTTGTGTTCTCAATTGATGGGTCATGCTTAGTGGTGTGATGATTAAGAGCACACAAAACACTTGCAAGTATACAAGGTCAAGATTTATAATATAGTGATGAGTAGGGGTTTGTCCACAGGGAGAGGAGCATACAAGAAGTTTTCCTAGGCTAACAATAGTGACAAAGCACTATGGCAGTGAGCTAAGCAAGGGAAATGGCATGAACCAAAAATGCAGGGTAAAGCAATAAAGAAGCAGTTAAGAACCACAGCAGGGAAAGATAAGCAAAGAACCAAGCTAAGAAAAGCAGCAAATAACCAAGGCTTGGCAGCCAAGGGCAGGGGAGGATTGTGCACTGACTTCAGTGCACAAAAGCTACAAGTGCAAGAAAATAAAAAGCAAGAAAATAACTGAAATACAAGCACACAGGACTGAAATAAATTGACTGAGAGAAGTGGTGGGTAAGCCAAGGCTTATGATCCACCTTGTGTCCTAATCAAGTGACATGTTTCTAGGTTATGTTCATTCCTAAGCATACAACTAGAAATGAAGAACACCAACTTGCTCACTAGTCTACCCCTAGCATTGGCTGTCTTTTGACAGTACAGCCAATCACAGGCTCTATGACATTGGCATCTCTCATTTGCACAATCAAAACATACAGGAAGAACTATCCTAGCTCATTCACACTTGACAGTGCACAAGGCTTCACTGAGCCTTGGCCTGAAGCTGATTAGCTCATGCTAACCATGATGTAAAACATACATTCATCATATGAGATAATTAACACAATTAGCAACATATCAGATAACTAAAACATAGCAATTTCAACTGTCACTATGAAACAAATTGAAGCATAAAATTGTCAAATTCTCTACTGGCTAGTCCAGAGAGGTATACAGTGTCCTACACACTTCAACACATCATTTATACCCATTACACATTGGTTTTCCCCCAATTTTCCCCAAATCAGTAGAACTAGGGTTTGGTGAAATTGATTTACCTACTGTTGATGAGATTCGCTCCATCTCGTCGACCCAATCTTCTCCTGCTTCTTCTCGTTCCTCTCGAGCTCCAATTGATGCTTTAATCATCATTATATCCCCAATTTCTCACCTAGGGTTTCAGGCAGAGATGAGAAATTGAGGTTTATGATGATTAAAGGATGGTACGTGATGGGTTAGGTAGATAGAGTTGGGGAGAAATAGTGGAGTGATTTGGGGTGAGGTGGTGGTGATGGAGACGGACATGGTGGTGGTACGGGGCATGGCGGTTCTGCAGAGGGGTGATGGAGGAGATGGTTCGATGGAGAAAGGGAAGGGTGCGTTTGTTTGAGGTGTAGGTGCTCGGTCGCTAGGGTGTGAGGCGAGTGTATCGAGTTTGATGATCTGCGACGCTGAGCCGTGGGATAGGGAGATGAAAGATCAATCGGACGGTGAGATGAAGTGAAGCTTGTAGCGACCGCTGGATTTTATACAACGAAGTTAACGGCTCAGATGGGTTAGGTGTTGTAGTGTAAGGCGGAGATATCAAACGTTGATGAACAGCAAGGGAGCGACCGTTGGATTCAACTACCATCTAATCTGAAGGCTTGGAATTTCAGCGCTGTGGTGCTTGGCAGAGACTTCAGATTTTGATGCTCTATGAAGGAGCGACCATCGGATGCTTCTGGAACTGATCTGACGGCTGAGAACGGAGGCGCTTTTGTGTGTAGAAAATGAGGTTGTGCGCACCATTCTTCGCGGCTTCCTTGCGTAATTTCTCCCGGCTTTTCACTACTTTTCTGCTCTTTTCGCTCCGCGACTCATCCGAACTTTATTTATTACCTAAAAATGCAAAATTAATTAATAAAAATATTTATTCTTGAAAACAATGAAAATACAGAATATGGGATAAAATGTAGAATTAATGCACAAAAGATGAGTTAAATGCCAACAAAAAGGGATAAATATATACAATATTTGGCACTCATCAAATACCCCCAAACCTGAATTTTACTTGTCCTCAAGTAAAACAAAACTAAGGAAATCCTAACTATACCACTGTCGCTGGTCTCTCGAATGCATTTAGCGTATGCACTAAGCCTTTTAAACCACTAAGTGTCCCTAGTGGACGAGTTGAAGTCTCGTGAAGGTTTACCAGAGGTGTGCCTACAAACTAGGTCAAAATATAAGCTCAGATTCCATCAAACGTGACATGTGCAAAACAGTTAAGCTCACAGCAAAATGGAGATGTCAATCTAGCTATCGAAGGCACAATCCTAGCACTGATAACAAAAAAAGTGATAAGAGTGTAAAGTGTATCTACACATGTGTAAAGAAAGATCTGAAGTCATGACTACTAATCACCAAGAGATAGTTTCTCAGGCTAAGAACTGAGGTCGAAATCTAGCTAGCTGTCCGGACTTTACGAGAATTGTGAATGAGTTGGAGGTATTTCACAATTACTCGCGTTGTACATCAATGGCATACACCCTCCTTGCTTATTACAAGAAACAACAAAACTATTTACATGACTCTTATTTACATTGACATTCTCTTTTTATTTTTGGAACAAGATGATGGAATTGATAAATACTTGATTTTTTTTTTTTTGATATTTTTTTTTTTTTTTCTGAATATACATCGTTTTTTTTTTTTTTTTTTTTTTTTTTTTTTTTTTTTTTTGAACAAGGAAACACTTTTGATACATACAAAAAAACAAAAATTACATGACACTTTGCAAGAGGTAGCCCTTTTTGATGCACCCAGTTAAATTCGATGGTTGTCTTTCTTAATGTAACCTCCACCTTCTATCCCAACCAACCAAAGAACAAGCTAGTCAAGTTTCGTTCAGTATTCTAAAGTGATTGGCAATCGTAACTTCCTATCCAACACCTTGAAGATCGAGGCCATACATGTATTGGTAGATCGTGCGCGTGCAAATTTCTTATCACTATGTGAATTGTGCTAGAATCAGGGTGCCTAAATATCTAGACTAAGACTCCTAATAAAAATACATATTTGCACAAGAGTCAACATTTCAAGGTAAATGAGCTCCATTTTGATTTGATTTTTTTCATTTTTTTAATTTTTTTTTTGAATTTTGATTTTTCATTTTTTTTTAATTTTTTTCAATTTTTTTTCAAAAAAAGGAGTTCGTTTTCAATTATGCAAATTATCATGGTATCTACTCTATACCCCCCCAAACCTAAACTAAACATTGTCCTCAATGTTTCAAAAATGGAAAGAATTATAAAACAATATATGAAGAGGAACATGCTGAGTAGAGTAAAAGGAGAGAGAATACCCGATTGTACGGTGGTAGCTCGATTAAAACTCCGTTATTCAAGGCAAAAATCCATCATATTAGCAGTCACAATGGATGAGCACAAAATATACACAAAAGGAAATTTAACTAACACATTATCTACAAGAAAATTTTGGTTTTTAATGGGATTGGACTTTTTGGAAAAAATTTGGTTTTGTTGGGAACATTTGGTTTTGATGGGAAAACGAAAAATTTTGGTTTTTAGGGAAACATTTGGAAAACTGTTTGGTTATTTAGGGAAAGAGTGGACCAGTTTAGTCCACATAGACTGGGTCCTCCAGGTCGGTTGTTTCAATGTCGGGTGGAAATGGCTCAAGGAATGGCTTTAATCTCTGCCCGTTGACTTTGAAAACGTTCTTGTTGGAGACATCCTCCAGCTCTACAGCTCCATGAGGAAAAACTGTGCGTACTAGGTACGGACCCTTCCATCTGGAACGCAGTTTTCCTGGAAAAAGATGTAATCGGGAGTCATACAGCAAGACTTTCTGACCAGGAGTGAAGGATTTGCGCGAATACGCTCATGAAATATCTTCATCTTCTGCTTGTACAGCTTGGCACTGTCATAAGCCTCATTTCTCAATTCTTCCAACTCGTTGAGTTGAAGTTTCCTTTGAATTCCAGCTTCGTCCAGAGAGAAGTTCAGCTCTTTGATTGCCCAGTAGGCACGATGTTCTAATTCCACAGGTAGATGGCACGGCTTTCCATACACTAGACGATAGGGGGACATGCCAATTGGTGTCTTATAAGCTGTTCTATAGGCCCACAAAGCATCATTCAATCTCAATGACCAATCTTTCCTGGACGGGTTGACCGTCTTCTCCAGAATGTGCTTAATTTCCCTATTAGACACTTCCACTTGTCCACTAGTCTGAGGGTGGTACGGAGTAGCAACCTTGTGAGTTATGCCATACTTGCGTACTAAAGACTCAAAGTACTTGTTACGAAAATGTGAACCGCCGTCACTGATGATAGCTCTAGGGGTACCAAAACGTGAAAATGTTCTCCTTTAGAAATGAAAGTACCACCTTGTGGTCATTTGTTCTGGTTGCTATGGCTTCTACCCACTTAGAAACGTAATCAACTGCGACTAGGATGTACAACTTGCTGTCAGACATGGGAAATGGACCCATGAAGTCTATCCCCCAAACATCAAAAATCTCCACAATCAAAATGGGGTTATAACCGGAAAAGCCATCTAGAAAACAGTAGTGACTGTGTCCAGACACACGTTCTAGCATTTGGTCAATGAAAGGGAGCGGGAAGTGATCCTTCCTTGTTACTGTGTTCAACTTCCTGTAGTCGATGCATACTCGCCATCCTGTGATTGTACGAGTAGGGACTAATTCATTCTTGTCGTTCTGAACAACAGTAATGCCTGACTTCTTAGGCACAACTTGAATGGGACTAACCCATTTGCTATCGGGAATTGGGTATATGATACCCGCATCAAGTAGTTTCAGGATCTCTCCTTTGACTACATCTCTCATGTTAGGATTAAGTCTCCTTTGCATTTCCCTCGATGGTTTGGCATTCTCTTCAAGGTTAATGTGGTGCATGCAAATGGTGGGACTAATTCCTTTGAGATCTGAGATGGTCCATCCTAAGGCCTCTTTGTGTTCCTTAAGTACTTCTAAAAGCTTACTTTCCTGTTCCGTGTCTAAACATGATGAAATAATGACAGGTAAAGTATCAGAAGAACCTAGGAATGCGTACTTCAACGTACTAGGCAATTTTCAATTCAAGCTTGGGTGGCTCAACAATGGATGGAATAAGCTTGGAATCAGAGAGTAGGGGTGGTTCCACTTCATATTTCCTTTCAGTGACGTCCATTTGAGGTACAGATTCGAGCAGAGATAGGACGTCACTACAGTATGCATCATCATAGAATCAGGGTTAAAGTTCTCCATACATGCTTGAAAGGGGTCGACGGATAGAATGTTAGTCAACGAATCTTGCATTAATCCTTCAATCATATTAACTTCATGCACATCATCATCATCAAGATTCACAGGTTGTTGACTAATATCGAACACATTCAATTCTACCGTCATGTTACCAAAAGACAGTTTTAACACTCCATTCCGACAGTTGATGATCGCGTTGGACGTAGCCAAGAAAGGACGTCCTAAGATGACAGGAATGTGACAGTCTGGGTTTTGTACAGGTTGAGTGTCTAAGACAATGAAGTCTACGGGAAAATAGAATTTGTCAACCTTGATCAAAACATCTTCGACCACTCCACGAGGAATCTTGACAGATCGGTCTGCCAGTTGTAGAGTGATAGATGTTGGTTTCAACTCCCCAAGACCTAACTGCTCATAAACAGAATATGGCAGTAGGTTAACACTTGCACCTAGGTCTAATAACGCTTTATTGACCGTGTGTTCTCCTATAGTGCAAGAAATTGTTGGACATCCTGGATCCCTAAACTTGGGTGGAGTTTTGTTCAGAATGATGGAACTCACCTGCTCAGCTAAGAAAGCACGTTTTTGCACATTGAGCTTGCGCTTTTGAGTACAAGTCTTTGAGGAATTTGGCATAAGCAGGGATTTGCTTGATTGCTTCAAGAAAAGGAATGTTGATGTTGACTCTCTTGAACAGATCTAACATCTCATTGTAATGGGTACTTTTCTGTTGATAGATCAATCTTTGAGGAAATGGGCAACAGGAAGATGAGTTGGCAAAGGGACATTCACAGCAGTAGAATTGTCAGATTTTCCAACTTGCTCAGATTCTTTGGTTTTCTGGGGTTGTGGAGACACGTGGAATTTGTATCAGATCATTAGGTTCGCCCACGTTGTTCTCGATGACTTTACCACTTCGGAGGGTGGTAATGGCATGGATTTGATCAGGTGAGGTTTCAGTGCAGGATGTTGTGCCTGTTTGAAATATCCTCTTTGGATTTTGTTGGGGTTGGCTCGGAAGTTTACCCTTTTCTCTCTCACATATTTGATCCATCTTTTGATCTAGATTTTTCTGACTTTGCATCAAACTCTGGAACATTTCCTCTAGGGTGGATAATCTCTGTATGTATTGTGTTGAGGTTTGATTGTTGTTGAGGGTTTCTCGGGTGTTGATAACCTTGATTGTTCTGATATCCCTGATTGTTTTGATAGCTCTGATTGGGTTGAGATGGTCCTCCTTGAGTGGGTCCTTTTGACCATGAAAAGTTAGGGTGGTTTCTCCATCCTGGATTGTAGGTCTGTGAATAAGGGTTATGCTCTGGTTTTTGAAACATGGCATGTGCCTGTTCAAGCCTAGACTCCTGGACTGCAAGCAAATCTGGACAATTTTGGAATTGATGGTTGGGGTCGTTACAAGCAGCACAAACAGACGAAGCGACATGTTCTCGGAGAGTAGTGGTGGAAGGTTTTGAATTTTTATGTAGTTCTAACTCTTCTAATCTCCTAACTATTGATGCCATGTTTGCTCTACCCTCAAAATCCGCTTCAATCCTAAAAGCCTTTGCTTCGGATGTAGTCTTTCTGGTTTCACGGATGGATTCCCACTGTTGCGTCTTTTCAGCTACTTCAATAAGAAGTCCCAAGACGCGTCAGCAGTTTTATCTACGAATAGACCATTACACATCGACTCAACCGTTGTTCGGGTGGACACATCTAGACCTTCATACAAAATTTGCACAAGTCTCCATTTTTCAAAACCATGATGGGACATTGGAGCAATAATTCATTGAATCTCTCCAGGTATCTAGCTAAGGTCTCACCTCTAATTGCACAAAGCTATTCAGACTTTGACGAATTGTCGCAGTCTTGTGGTTCGGGAAAAACTTTTTGAAAAACTCCTTTATGAGGTCATCCCATGTCATGATGGATTGAGGCTGTAAAGCATAGAGCCAGGCCTTTGCCTTATCTTTCAGGGAGAAAGGAAAAAGCCTTAACTTCAGGGTTTCGTCGGTCATTTGAGTGAAACGCAGAGTTCCACAAATTTCCTCGAATTCTCTCACGTGGTGGTAAGGGTTTTCATTCTCAACACCTCTAAAAAATAGGAAGCATCTGTATTGTGCTTGATTTCAGCTCATAATGGCCATTAGCCTCGGGTAGCACAATACAAGAAGGTTGACTGGCTCTAGTTGGGTACATATAATCCTTGAGAGTACGTGGTTCTCCCATTGTTTCTGGTTGATCTGGACTGTCTCCCTCAGAACTTAGAATTTCGATAGGTTCGTCTGGGTTAATTCTAACAAGTCTGTTTGTCTGGTCTCTGTAGGTCACAATCATGTCCTAGTAGGTACCTTAACTAACATGTTGGTCAGATAGAGCAATCGGAAACAATTTGGCCCACAAGGGTTATGAAGATTTGGTTTTGAATGGGTTTTGGTTTAAAGAAGGGGTTTTGTTTTTGGTTTTTTTTAAAAAAATTTGGGCTTTGGAAAAAAAAATTTTGAACTAAACCTAGCATAAATTATCACAACTCATAAAAGAAAATAAATAAAAAACAATAATAATAATAATTAAAACAAACCCATAAAAGAAAAAAGAAAAATAAAAGAAAAATAAAGAAAAACAAAAAAAAAATTATTACAATCCCAAATATAAAAAAAAAGAAAAAGAAAATAAAAATTATTACAATCCCAAAATAAATAATTAAATTAATTATTACAAGCCCAAATTTGAATTTAAATGAGGCCCAAGTGGGTTAACTCATGGGTTAGGCTTACTTGTTTTTGGAGGGAAGCCCAAAAATAGGCTTTTAGTCCCCTTTTAGTTGCACAGCCCAGTTGGGCTTTAGGATCGTCCTAGCAGCTCACGTCCAAGCCCAGCAGCAACAGGTGGAGCAGAGCCCAGCAGAAGCAGCAACGAAGCCCAGCTCACAGAAGACCACGAGCCCAGCAACAAAAGGAGGCAGAGCCCAGCAGCACTTGGTGAAGCCCAATTCAGAAAAGTACAAGCCCACTAGAAGAGGGCAGAGCCCAGCAGCTTCACTTCAGTTGGCAGCCCAGCAGCTTCACTTGGCAGCAGCAGTTGCTTTGGTTCACCAGCAGCAACAGCAGCAACAGCAGCAGCAGACTTTGGCTTGGCAGCAACAGCACATCACAGCTTGGCAGAGGAGGCACCAGCAGCAGCAGCAACAGCAGCAGCAGCAGCAGCAGGCTTTGCAGCAGGCTTTGCAGCAGGCTTGGCAGCAACAACAAATAATGCACAGCTCCAGCAGCAGTTAGCAAGTGAACAAGATAGCAATGAACACACACAACTATGCAAGCACAACAAGGCCACAACAGCTATGAAAACTTCAAAAATATGGCAGCCAGCTCCCCGGCAGCGGCGCCAAAAACTTGGTGTGATGATTAAGAGCACACAAAACACTTGCAAGTATACAAGGTCAAGATTTATAATATAGTGATGAGTAGGGGTTTGTCCACAGGGAGAGGAGCATACAAGAAGTTTTCCTAGGCTAACAATAGTGACAAAGCACTATGGCAGTGAGCTAAGCAAGGGAAATGGCATGAACCAAAAATGCAGGGTAAAGCAATAAAGAAGCAGTTAAGAACCACAACATGGAAAGATAAGCAAAGAACCAAGCTAAGAAAAGCAGCAAATAACCAAGGCTTGGCAGCCAAGGGCAAGAGGCAGGATTGTGCACTGACTTCAGTGCACAGTAGGCTACAAAGTGCAAGAAAATAAAAAGCAAGAAAATAACTGAAATACAAGCACACAGGACTGAAAAATGAAAGTTTCTGAGAGGGAATTGGTGGGTAAGCCAAGGCTTATGATCCACCTTGTGTCCTAATCAAGTGACATGTTTCTAGGTTATGTTCATTCCTAAGCATACAACTAGAAATGGAAGAACACCAACTTGCTCACTAGTCTACCCCTAGCATTGGCTGTCTTTTGACAGTACAGCCAATCACAGGCTCTATGAACATTGGCATCTCTCATTTGCACAATCAAAACATACAAGGAAGAACTATCCTAGCTCATTTACACTTGACAGTGCACAAGGCTTCACTGAGCCTTGGCCTGATGTTGATTAGCTCATGCTAACCATGATGTAGCAACATACATTCATCATATGAGATAATTTAGACACAATTAACAACATATCAGATAACTAAAAACATATGTAATTTTCAACTGTCAACAGTTATGCAAATATCAGGAATTGGAATTGCAAAATAAAAATTGTTCTAATTCTCTACTGGCTAGTCCAGAGAGGTATACAGTGTCCTCTACATACTTCATATGACATCAATTTATACCCATTACACATAATTAGGTTTTCCCCCAATTTTCCCCCAAAATCAGTAGAACTAGGGTTTGGTGAAATTGATTTACCTACTGTTGATGAGATATTCGCTCCATCTCGTCGACCCAATCTTCTCCTGCTTCTTCTCGTTCCTCTCGAGCTCCAATTGATGCTTTAATCATCATATATATCCCCAATTTCTCACCTAGGGTTTCAGGCAGAGAGATGAGAAATTGAGGTTGTAAATGATGATTAAAGAGATGGTACGTGATGGGTTTAGGTAGAATAGAGTTGGGGAGAAATTAGTGGAGTGATTTGGGGTGAGGTGGTGGTGATGGAGACGGACATGGTGGTGGTACGGGGCATGGCGGTTCTGCAGAGGGGGTGATGGAGGAGATGGTTCGATGGAGAAGGGAAGGGTGTGTTTGTTTGAGGTGTAGGTGCTCGGTCGCTAGGGTGTGAGGCGAGTGTATCGAGTTTGATGATCTGCGACGCTGAGCCGTGGGATAGGGAGATGAAAGACCAATCGGACGGTGAGATGAAGTGAAGCTTGTAGCGACCGCTGGATTTTTTTATACAACGAAGTTAACGGCTCTAGATGGGGTTAGGTGTTGTAGTGTAAGGCGGAGATATCAAACGTTGATGAACAGCAAGGGATCGACCGTTGGATTCAACTACCATCTAATCTGAAGGCTTGGAATTTCAGCGCTGTGGTGCTTGGCAGAGACTTCAGATTTTGATGCTCTATGAAGGAGCGACCATCGGATGCTTCTGGGAACTGATCTGACGGCTGAGAACGGATGCGCTTTTGTGTGTAGAAAATGAGGTTGTGCGCACCATTCTTCGCGGCTTCCTTGCGTAATTTCTCCCGGCTTTTCACTACTTTTCTGCTCTTTTCGCTCCGCGACTCATCCGAACTTTATTTATTACCTAAAAATGCAAAATTAATTAATAAAAATATTTATTCTTAAAAACAATGAAAATACAGAATATGGGATAAAATGTAGAATTAATGCACAAAAGGTGAGTTAAAATGCCAACAAAAAGGGATAAATATATACAATATTTGGCACTCATCACTTAGGTTAAATCTTTTGATGGTCCATGATTTCGATTTACAACTATTGTTTTGAGAATCTACTTGCCTAGGCGAAAATATTAGAATCACTTTAAACGTAAAGAGTTGCATAAATATTGACTAGATTAAATCACATAAAAATTGGAGATTGGTGGAATCCAAAGTCTCTGTGCTTTTTATAAACTTGAATACAATTTCTTTTTAAGTTTTCTATTTTAATTTGAGTCTAAAATCGAATCTACATAATCCGAGTTGAACGAACTTTACTACCACTTAAAAACTACATCACACTGCAGCCATGGCTTTGACACAATCCATCTCCTGGAAGGCAGTTGCAAAGATGACAGATTCATCAGGAAAATTGTAAGTAATTTTGGTACTAGTATTACTAATTCGTTGAACAATTATTATGGCTTTGACACTATCCATTTGTTGGTAGAATTTGTAGATCTCCTCTTGGGGTTCTGTAAGTGATCTTGATAACTTGACTTTCGTATTTCAGTATCTGGTTTCAAGTTTGTATCCTTACTGACCTTTTTTGGATGTGTAGCTATTAGTTACACATGATAATTAGATGTGTAGTTATTAGTTACACATGCTAATTAGATGTGTAACTTGTAGATACACATGCCAATTGAATAGGATATAAAGTCTACGTGTTAAGGATGGACTTCAACTATGATTATCATTTATATACACAAATGCAGGTCTTGAAGTTCATCCTTCAACAAACTTGAGTGTTTCAAGTTTCAGTAACAATCTTGATCAAACAGATAAGCTACGTGTTTTATGATTCTCATTACCTTAAAGTCGATCTAGACTTGTGTACCTCCTAAGTTGGATACTTGAATGCACACTAATAATGCGTAACTGAGAACAACTTTTAGTACACTCCGCAAAAGATAAATGTTTACTTCTGCTACTATCTGAACTGTGTTTTTTAAATGTGAAAAGCAATGATTCATTTCTTGGTGTTAAAGTACCACTTGTTGATCACATACCGTGAGGAGTATTCCTGCACCATGTATTTGCTTACAAATATTTTTCTTTGTCGAAAAAAATCGTATATAGAAATTGCAAAGGTTAGGCTATTGTCATCCTGGTTTGTTCCTCTTCACTAGTGTCTAGGTTTTATGATGCCTTCAATTTTGTAAGATTCTTTATATTAACAATGGGCTCATGTTTCCCTGCTTTTCTGTTATCCTCCAATGTACCAATTCAGTTGGCTAGTGGGAGGATGTGATATGAATGTAAAGTCGTCAAGAGGTGGACTACCCAAAGGAAGATTGGATACGATCTTATTGAGTGTGACAAAGTATACTGTTTTCCTCACTTCTCTCTGAATACTATTTTGATTATTGATGAACTGGTTCTATGTCACAGGATTTGTAAGTGATTAATGACTTATTAATGCTCTACAAATATTTGTCCCCATATATCAACAATTACACTAGTGCTTAACAGTGATCAATAAGAAGGAAGAGAAGCTCCAATATCTTGATTCTCTTGAAGGCGTCGATATTGATGTCTTGGAAAATCTGGTATGTTTGGCAGCAATTGTGGCATTTTTCTCTTCTTTTATAATGTGGGGGAACTTTTACTCCAGCAAGTTCCAATTTTATTTTATTTTCTACTATCAAATACTTTTGGCACAGCTTGGATAAAAAAGTAGTTCAGTCATTTGTATTGTACTTCAGCAGAATTCCATTCAATTACACATTCAGACTTAGCTAATTTGATGAAATTGTGCTTCAATCAGCTAGTGTATTTTCTAGTTACACATCCATTTATGATGTGTAATTTCTGGTTACACTTGCATTTTGACTGATTCATTGAACTATGAATTACACGTGTATATATATCTGCATGCTTTTGATTTTTGGTGTTTGTTCGTTTTTGTTTGTTTTGCTTACTACATGCCTTAAATATGATGCCTTTAGACTTTAGGAGTTTGTTAAAAAGTTATCTTGTATAAAGGGTAAGCGTTGGTAGGGACTATTAGCTTTGGATATATGATACCTTTAGACTTTACGAGTGTTGTATGGATGTGTAGATACTAGTTACACATGCTAATTGGATGTGTAACTTCTAGTTATACATGCTAAATACATGTTTAGCTACTAGTTACACATGCTAACTGGATGTGTAACTTATAGATACACATGCTAATTGGATATGATAAAAAGTCTACGTTTTTTTTTTGTGCAAGCTCTTATGGAATGGGATATCAAGCAGATTCGATGACACTGTAAATTGTACAATAAGCTGCATTGTCTAATAAGATTATTTTACTTGTATATATATATTTTAATGAGTTTTCATTAAATTTCTGGGCACACATGCCATATATTGTTGAAAAGCGACTGAAATCTGAGCGGACTGCATCTGTAAGCTTGTTTTAAATCAATTGTGTATCTTTTAACTCCATTTCCACTTGTTTACGTTCTATATCGATGTACCATATCCAAATGTTAGATTACTCAATAGGATGGGTTTATATTAATATCATCCATGCAAAGAAGTTTATAACTTGTAGTCGTTAAATGATTCAGATATGGATCAGGACACTGCAGAGAAAAATTCTGACTTAATAGTAGGTAATAATGTTAGCATCTTTCATCTGTTTTACTAGTGTATGATCAGTTACTGGCAGTATGCTATTGTAACTTTTAAATCCATTGCAGATACAATGGTGTGCGCTTGATGAGATTAATACTGGAGTTTGTAACGGGCGTGTGCGTGATTCTAACTTGGCAAGCTAAGATTAATCTGTTTTTTACATATCGATTGGTGAGTGTGTTAACTTGGAAAGCTAAAAGTATGTGTAGCTACTAGTTACACATGCTAATTATATGTGTAACTTTTAGGTACACCATCTAAATGGATGTGTAGCTACTAGTTACACATGCTAATTAGATGTGTAACTTATAGATACACATGCTAACTGATAGACATTGAGAAGCTTCAAGATGCAGGAATTTACACCTACAATAGATTGACGATGCATACCAAAAAGGTTAAACTCACTTTTTGATTTTGAATCTTAATTTCTTGAGAATGTCATGGTTTTGTCAAAATTTTAATTGATTTCTTTTCTTTTTTGTAGAGTTTAACTGGTATTTAAAGGATTATTAAAAGCCAAAGCTAATAGAATCTGTGAAGCAGCCGAGAAAATAGTTGTAAGTAATTAAATCATCTTCGTAAACTACTATGGATTTTGGTTTGTTGATTGTGTTATTTTCCTTTCATTTTTGTTCATTTCTGAATGTTGGATTTGTTCATCGTTGTCTTGCTCAGAATTTCAGTTACATTACTGGAACCAATGCCTTGTTTAAAGTAAGATCCTCTATATGTTTCCACTTGAAAATTAAAGTAATACATTTATACTATACGTGTATTTTTTTTGCCTTTTGTTCATCCAACCTAATCTATGGATGTTTATTTCGTTGCAGATATGCAAGCATTTTGGAGGGAGACAAGAAGGAAAGGCAAAGATTTAAACTTCATAAAAGCACAAATCAGACGCATGTGTCACTCTCAATTACACTAGATAGATGCATATGTAACTCTCAATTACACTAGATAGATGCGTGTGTAATTTCTACTTACACATGCTAAGAAATTATTGTAAATGAATATTAAAGTAATACATGTATTTTTTGTATGCGTTCTTTCTGATGTTTACTTTTTTGATGTGTTACTTTGCATTACACATGGCATAAGGATGTGTAACTTCTGGATACACATGCTATATGCATGTGTAACTTCTGTTTACACATTCACACTGTATTTTAATAATTTTGTGCCTAGATTTAATAATTTTGGGCTTAAATTTAAATTTTATTTAATTTGGGGCTTGACAATATATAAAAGGGCATGGATGTCTTTTAATAACCAGGGGCCTAGATTTAAACTTCCTTTAATTAAGGGCCTCATATTATGGGTTATCCATGGGTTGTGCCTTAGCCTAATTTTCCCTTTTTCAAAAGAGAAGAACCCTTAAAAAGAAAAACCCATATTGGTCCAACAAGCCCTTTAATAAAAAAAGAAAGAAAGAAAGATTGACCATGGGAAACTGTACGGAAGACTATACCTGTCCTTTTTATTCAAGCTTATTATAGGGGCGACATGGTTTGTTAGAGGGGCGACATTGTGATAGTAATGTCCCTTTAGTTGGTTAGGGGATGTCCTAAAGGGGATGTAAATTGACTAGATTACCCTTTTCACCTTAAATCAACCAAAATCAAATCAATTTTTTTTAAACCTAATGAATCAGAAAAAATCAAATCTTTTTTTTTCATCTTTTTCTTCATCTTCTCTTCTCCTCCATCAATCGTAACCTCCATTAAAACTGAAAATTTCATCATCTTCGATTAGTCGGCGACTTGAAAAATGTTTGGAAAAACCTAGTTAGGGTTTAGTTTATCGTGTTGGATTTAAGTTAATTTTGTATCAAAAATTAGGGTTTTGTATGAAAATTGAAATTGAAATTTCTGGTTGCATGTGAGTTACGGTTGGTAATAACTCAAATATGAACGTAACTGTAGATTGGGTTGATGTTACGGTTGGTTTTAACTCAAGTACCAACCGTAAGTTCTTAGTTTTGAGAAATATGTTCAGTTATGGTTTGTATTTGCATCATATTTATCAACCATAATTGAGTTACGGTTTGTTACTCTAACAACCATACCAACCGTAAATAATCCTGTGTCTTAAGAATTTATCAAATAATGATTTACGGTTCAAAAGTTAAGTTGACGTCTCGATTCATTAGTTACCAACCGTAATTTAGTTACGGTTGTTGTCCAAATTTAATTACCAACCGTAACTGGTTTTACGATTGGATCTTCCCCAAATTTAACCAGTTACGGCTGGTATTCGATAACTTATGAACCGTAACTAAGAGTTACGGTTGGTCACGAGCAAAATTGCAACCGTAAGTTCTTCTGAAAATTTAAAAGTTTTGATTTTGTCACGTACTTTAGATAATTTTGAGCGAGAAAAAGCTAATGGGAACTAATTTAGAAGTATACTGGGTCACTGGAATCACTCATTTTGGTTGAGTGAATCAAAATCTAGGGTTTCACAAATATCACAAAAGTTTTTCTTTTTCTTCTCCTCTGAACTTTTTTTTTTAACTCTAAAAATCTGATTTTGTTTTGATTTTGAGTTAATATAAGTGAAATTAATCATTAACACTAAACTTGATTAAAATCACTAAACTAGGTTATTAATAATGAGGGTTAATTTTCCATTTCCAGTTTTTTTTATAAGGGATACCTTGAATGATCATGTAATGACCCTTTTTGTCCTATTAGAATATCGCCCCTCTAATAAACCATGTCTCCCCTATAATAAGCTTGTTTTTATTCGACCATCGTCGTCAAAATACCCCCCTATGGTGGAACTGGCAACACAAGGGAGACATGTTGGCTCTCTGCCGTATCAGTCACACTTTTGTCACCCTTCTGCAAACAATCCACGAGAGAAAGTGAGAAAGCTAGGTGATGTAATTTTAATTGTCGTCGTAAAATGGTAAGAAAAATATCGTTCACTCAGACTTGTGAAGATTCGTTTTAGACTCAAATTTAATAAGATAGATTTTAAGATTATAGAGAAGACCGAGACTATGGATTCCACCATTAACCAATTATCAGTGATTCAATCAATAACAATAATTCTGCAACTCATACATTCAATTTGATTCTTAAACATTGCCTAGACAAGTAGATTCTCAAAACAATAGCTGTAAATCGAAAGCACGGACAATCAAAAGACTTAACCTAAGCATGACCAATCAATTGAAATCACAACCACTTAATCAGAATCATATATTTAATTTCAGTTCAGTGCAAATAATCATAAAGAATTGCAATAGTTAAGTTAAATAGAAATTACCACATAATAATTGGAAAAATGGCTTCCTCCGTCGCCTCAGCAATGGGGTTTAGCTGTTCATATTAATCACTTGCTCAAAATACATGTTTGTTTCTCAAAAGTTGATTGAATAGAGAAGAAGGTATGAAGCCGCGTGTTTGTAACAGATTTAATTGTTACAGAACCCACTGTTACAGAAAGCAGTGTTACAGAGAAATACTAACAGTAATAGTTGTTGGCAAATTGTTACAGTTTGAAAGAAAAGGTGACGGTTCTCTGTTCTTCTTCTTCCTCCGACTGCAACTCGGCTATTCTTCTCTGTGAATTTTTCTTAGCTCTGTTCTGTTTCTAAACTTCCCCAAAAAGTACTTAACCCTTGCTCGACTTCCCAGCAACCTATATATACTCAACAGGGTTGTTGAATTTCGAAGAAATCTCCAAAAATATTATCGGTTACCTCAACCAAAAGTTACGGTATTTTTCACCCTCCTGATTCTTCTCTACGCGTCCAATTGAGTTATCAGCACTCCAAATAAGGTAAACCAGCATCCCAAAAATAGTAAACTCCTCAGAATCACGCAAGCTCCCATACATATAACCAAAATGTCCGATAATAACATCACTTTCCTGTTTTGCTTCTTACACAACTCCTGAGTTATCCAAACAATCCAAACTCCTTTGATGACTCAAACAAGACCAGATACATCTATATCCAGCGAAAAATCCTCTCTCAATCCTTCACAGATTCATCCAAACTTCTACGATATTTCCTTTCCCCTGTTTTCTTGAAATACGTGATTTATCCCTTGTTTTGCGAATTTGGGCCACATACAATCCATATTTGATGAAAACAGGGTAATCCCAGTCCAACTCGAGCAGCAAATCCAATTAAATCTCTGACTATTATCGCCTGTAATTCACGCTGCAACTGAAATTTCAAATTCAGTCTTCCCGTCAAAAACTGTCCACGTGAAGAAGAAAGGAAGACTCCCCCTATCCATAGTAGGGGTGCGAATAGCAGCTGCCTTGGGGTTGTCCACGGGGTGCCCCTTAGTAATTTGGGTACCCCTTATCCATAGTGAGAGTCCGAATAGCGGGTGTCCTCTGGGCGCTTTTACCAACTTTTCGAGCTGATTTTTTCCAAAAATGTTTATTTGCCAAAAATACCTACACACGCATAAAACACCATCATAAGTACAAAAATGAGCACTATCAACATAGAGAAGCGAGACAAATGGGACACAAAAATGCGTCCATCAAATACCCCCAAACTTATTATTTGCTAGTCCTCGAGCAAAAACAAAATAAAATAAAATCCTAACTCACTGTCGCAGGCATCGCCGATTTCATTTAGCGTATGCAATAATCCTTTAAACCCCTAGGTGGACCTAGTGGCCGAGTTATAGTATCGGGAGGGTTTACAAGAGGTGTACCCACAAAACCTTTATACTCCAGACCCTAGCTATCTACACAGAACCTTGGAAGGCATTAAAGAATCTCATTGGTTGGCATACTTATTGACTACATGAGGAAGTACCCTGATGCGAAATTCCAATTGATGTAAACGAGTTTGCACTCAAGCATACTAAAATTCATATATAAGTCACAGAGCTCTACTCAGATAGTCACATTATGGACATCAATAACCGGAGTCAAACTAATCACATGGATAGATCAAGAAGATGGATATAGAGAAAAATATAGATGGTTTTCGATGTTGACTAAGGTGAACGGTGTTTCTCATATCTGTCTGAAGGCCACTGCCAAAATAAACCTATCCTAATTGACTAAGATACTGGTCTGGACTAATATCAACACACTGGCATATATAAGGGTACCAGTGGTCGATAATCTTAACTCTAGGTCAATACAACTGGCATATACAAGGGTACCTTTGGTCGACTTTAAATTTATTCCGGTTGGTCTGATGGTTTGGTCTATTTCTTTTTCTCTTTTTTTTTCCAACTTTTTCCAACTTTTTTTAATTTTTTTTTGGGTATCTCATCACTCTATTTCACCCTAGCAGTGGTAACAACTTGAATCGTGAGCCCCACCTAATCACTTAGAAAAACATATTTTACAAAGAAAACAAAATAAAAACAGAAGTGAAAAGGACTCAACGAGATATGGCGAAACTACCATGTTATTTCTAACACCTGAGCTCTGTGCTTTTATGAATAGACTCTTTAGATGTTTCCATCTAATCAGATTGGTTCCTCAACTCCTACAACCAAGATGCGTCCATCCACTTAGATTGGTTAGTGCCATCCTTAATATGAATAAATTTCTAGGCTCTGGAGTTTTAATTATTGCAACTAAAAAGTTTCTCCCATACCCCCAAACTTAAATCTAACATTGTCCTCAATGTTCTAAAAATAAAATTAAAAGCATGAACAAGGAGAAAGTGTTACCATTTGAAGCAAAAGAGTTAAGGAAAGATATTACCGTGTTGCATGAGCATGGGTTACCTCCCAAGAAGTGCTAAGTTTAAAGTCTTCAGCCAGACTAAAAAAGGATTAGTCACCTTATAAAATCATAAAGTAATAGCCGAAATATTTGTGGGTCATCAAAACCAAATAGAGCTATCACAAGTAAAAGGAATCTGCAACCTGCCAAGAGAATAAACAAATAAAGCACACCCTTGTCTAGTTTCCTGTTTAAGACAACTACATGTAGTTGTGGTTCAGGTTCAGGTTGTATAACTGGGTCCAAATAAAATATTTTCATGGATTGCATTTCCTCGTAGCTAAGATCCGATTCAGGTATTAGAGTCTGGAAATACTCAAGTGAAAACTTATGAGCACATAATAATAACCTAAATAACTGCGGATCCTTAAAATCAATCAGGTTTGACTCACGCAATTGACCATGATGAAAGTGGTGGTCAATTTTAGGAAAATGTGTCGATTCTAATATCCTAAAGTACTTTGGTTTAGTCTCAAAACTAAATAATGGACACATCTGAAACTTATACGTTCCCACAATTGGTTGAAAAATATTTGGTGGGAAAACAAAATTAATTTGGGTACCATAGCCTGGGTAAACCAGATCAACCAGAGGATGGGTTTCTAACAACTGAACTTCTTCATGAATATACTCTTGTGAAATGGTAGAGGAATATAATCCACCCCTAAACTTAGAATTTTGGGTGTCTCTAGATAGACTAGTCACAATATTCCTAATTTCTAGACCATTAGGTTCCTGAAAAAGGTTCATTGCTTTCTCTAAATTATAATCAGGTGGTTCATCCTCTAAATGCATCTGATGCATACACACTGTAGGACTTATGTCCTTAATATCCGTTATGGTCCACCCTAAGGCTTCCTTATTGTCTTGAAGCACGGTCACTGGCCTACTCTCCTAATCACTATCCAAATCGGAAGCTATAATAACATGGAAAGTTTCAGATGGGCCTAAAAATGCATATTCAGGGTCCAACTTAGGAGGCTCTTCCAAACAAGGGATTAAGGTAGACTCGGAAACTAGTAATGGTTCGAACCTAGCTTTCCATCTATCAGTATCTAACACAGGAATAGAATCCAACATAGCATTTACTTTTTCAATGTTGCTATCATCGTCGAAATCCAGGCTAAAATGGGACAGACAACTGTCTAATGGATCTTCCGATAAGATGTTTGGTAATGAATCCTGAACTAAGGTTCCTATCATGTTTACCTCTTCAATGCACGTGTCATCTAGCTCAGAATGCAGCTTATTGACATTAAAAATATTCAGCTCAATAGTCATATTACCAAAAGATAAATTCATGATACCATTTCGACAGTTTATGATCGCATTAGACGTAGCTAAAAATGGGCGACCTAAAATCACAGGTATCTGGTTCTCTGGGTCAGGGACAGGTTGGGTATCTAAGACCACGAAATCCACTAGATAAATAAACTTATCGACCTCAATAAGAACATCCTCTATAACACCTCGAGGAATTTTAACAGACCTATCATCTAACTGCAGTGTTATGTTGGTAGGTTTCAATCCACCAAGTCCTAGCTGTAAGTACACATGGTACGGAAGTAAGTTCACACTAGCTCCTAAGTCGAGTAAAGCTTTTTCTACCCTGTGTTTTCCTATCGTGCAAGCAATAGTAGGCGCACCTGGGTCTTTATACTTAGGAGTTGTGGGGTTCTCAATGATCGAACTTACATGACTAGCTAAAAAGGCTTTTTTAGGGACTCTAAGCTTTCGCTTTCGCACACACATATCCTTAAGGAACTTGGCATAAGCCGGCAGCTGCCTAATTTCTTCTAATAACGGAAGGTTTATGGTAACTTTCTTAAAAACCTCCATTATGTCATTAAAGTTGGATTCACTCTTTGTTGGTACTAGTAACTGTGGAAATGGGGCTCTAGGCATAAAATATGGCCTCTCAGGAACTGAATTGGCATCATCAGAGATTTTATCAGTCCCCTCAGCTATGGATGGTCCTGAGGGGTGTACTACAATATGCTCACTATCGTGCATGGTTACCTGATTGTCTACTACTCTACCACTCCTAAGGGTTCTAACTGAATTCAACTGTTGTGATGGTTTTTGCACCTACTTCATGAACTCCTCTAGGGTTGGGTTGTGTTTGACTAGGAAACCTACCTTTTTCTCTCAAAGACTCATTTATTAGACCAACCTGGGTTTTTAACTCGTAAATAGCCTGAGAATTAGCATAGACCAACTTTTTATTTTCTTCTAAACCCTATATCATCGATTGATGAAACGTTGTAGTTTGTTGGGTTAAAATGGCAAGAGATTCCTCT
Organism: Papaver somniferum; assembly: GCF_003573695.1. Taxonomy (NCBI): domain Eukaryota; kingdom Viridiplantae; phylum Streptophyta; class Magnoliopsida; order Ranunculales; family Papaveraceae; genus Papaver; species Papaver somniferum. The sequence continues at coordinate 70,902,868 of NC_039367.1, forward strand.
AGACTTAAAATTTTCTTATCATACTGATTCTGAAACTGAGCTGGTCTTGAAGGATTCTTAATATAGCCGAATCCCGAGGGTGCATTCGAATTACTAAACTGACCTTGATTCTGGTCCTTAGGCCATGAGAGGTTCGGATGGTTTCTCCAACCAGGATTATAGGTTTCTGAATATGGGTCAAATTTCTTACGGTTATCGAATCTAGTGTTATTATTATAAAAAGCATTGGCTTGCTCCTCAATAGTCTGGCCTTCCCAAAAAGGCTCTACTCTACCACTAGTGTGACCCAATTCTATAGCTTCTAACCTTTTAGCTATGGCTGCAATTTTGGCATCTGATTCAAAGCCTCCTTCTACCCTATTAACGTTTCCTCTGCCTAGAAGAATTTTTTTCTGGGGTCCCCTATTATTTTCCCATTGTTGGGTCTTTTCAGCGATTTCACTCAAAAATGTCATCGCATCATCAACTGTTTGGTTTTCAAACCCTCCTGTACACATAGATTCTACTGTGGTTGTAGTGGGATAATCTAAACCCTCATAAAGGATCTGAACTAACCTAACATTTTCTAAACCATGATGAGGACATTGGGCTAATAGATCATTGAACCTTTCCAAATACCTATACAAAGATTCTCCCTCATGTTGAGAAAATGTACAGATTTGCGTCTTAATAGACGATGTTTTGTGCCTAGGAAAAAACTTGTTCAAAAAGGCAGATGCAAGTTGTTCATATGTTTCGATTGACCTGGAAGCCAAACTATATAGCCACGATTTGGCTTTATCTTTCAAGGAAGAGGGGAATAACCTTAGTTTCAAAGCATCATCATCAAGGTTCCTAATTTTTAGAGTACTACAAATTTCCTCAAAGTCCCTAACATGGAAATAAGGGTTTTCATTTTCTTTCCCTAAAAAGATTGGGATCATCTGTAACATCCCAGGTTTAAGTTCATAATTTGCTTCCGTTTCAGCTAACCTGATACACGAGGGACGAGTAGTCCTAGTCGGATTCAACAAAGCTTTCAAAGTTGCCATTTCTGGCTCTATCGGAGTAATAGGGATTCTCTCCTCAGTAAAAGACGGACGATCAGAACTTGATTTTTCAAAAATCGGACTTTCTAAATTAAGGTAATCGAGATTCTTAGAACTAAAAAATCGAACTAGAGGGTCTCTTCTACGCTCAGGCATAGAAAATAATTTCCTAAATTGGAAGATTAAGCAATCACAAATCAAGGCCGACTCAACCAAATCAAACCTATTGATTTCTAGCAAACAAAAAGCATGATGGCTCCACTTAGATTGTTTCTAGACCAGCTTCTACTCTTCCAAGAGGAAACTAGGTACAATTTTATCAAACCTCGTAGGACGATCCGAATAAAGTAGGTCTAAGAGAAGTAGGAGAAGCTCTGGGGAGATTTGATACCCCCACCTCTTTGGCAACGCTTCCCTGGGTTACAAGGCGACTCTAATCGACTTCCAGTAATCTTCCTGAACTTTGAGCTAGGCTAACAAGATACCCAATACGATCCTTTTGAACGACTTTCCTATAAGCTCGTTACCTTATTGGTCTCGTTCCAGTCAAAATTTTAAGGCTTAGGTTCGCGTAGGTTACGTGTTCCTAAGGCGGGCAAGAAGAGAACGGTGATGAAATCCGAACCCTTATCTTGTATGGCCAGGCCTTGCCCTTTACTAGAAAAATAAATGTCCGTATTCAGTCCTCAACATATATGCATACGAAGGAGTCCAGTATCTCGCTGATAGGGGATTCGCGGGTGTTTAGAATCTTACCTCCCGTTCCAGACGGGGGATGAATCGGTTGTAGTCGACTCAGGACACTGACTCCTATGTCAGTGTACGGACCCAAGGTGCAGAGACAATATCGTAATTGTCCTCCTTCTCTGCAAACAATTTATATTTAATGGCACCCTTCCGTAGGATTTAAAAATAATGTCCAAAATGTCCAAATGTCCAAAAAGTCCAAAAAGAAAAAGAAAAATTACAAAAATAATTATAAACCCTAATATAGTTTTTGAAAAAACCTAAAAAAATAAATAAAAATAAAATACTCTGTCTCTTCCTTGTTTCTTTTCGCTTTGTCTTTGACTCCAAGTCTTTAGTCAATCACCAATATCTTTGGCTCAGCTTTCTTTTCGATCCAATATCCAAACCTGTAACCAAAACACAAATACCCAAGAAAACGTAAAATAGAACAAAAGAATAAAAATCACTAAAAACCTAAAAACAAATCTAAAAACAAGTCCGCGTCGGCGGCGCCAAAAATTGATGTAATTTTAATTGTTGTCGTAAAATGGTAAGAAAATATCGTTCACTCAGACTTGTGAAGATTCGTTTTAGACTCAAATTTAATAAGATAGATTTTAAGATTATAGATAAGACTGAGACTATGGATTCCACCATTAACCAATTATCAGTGATTCAATCAATAACAATAATTCTGCAACTCATACATTCAATTGATTCTTAAACATTGCCTAGACAAGTAGATTCTCAAAAAAATAGTTGTAAATCGAAAGCATGGACCATCAAAAAACTTAACCTAAGCATGACCCATCAATTGAAATCACAACCACTTAATCAGAATCATATATTCAATTTCAGTTCAGTGCAAATAATCATAAAGAACTGCAAAAGTTAAGTTAAATAGAAATTACCACATAATAATTAATGGTTTCCTCCGTCGCCTCAGCAATGGGGTTTAGCTCCTCATATTAATCACTTGCTCAAAACACATGTTTGTTCCTCAAAAGTTGATTGAATAGAGAAGAAGGTATGAAGAAGCGTGTTTGTAACAGATATAATTGTTACAGAACCCACTGTTACAGAAAGCAGTGTTACAGAGAAATACTAACAGTAATAATTGTTGGAAAATTGTTACAGTTTGAAAGAAAAGGTGACGGTTCTCTATTCTTCTTCTTCCTCTCGACTGCAGCTCGGCTATTTTTCTCTGTGAATTTTTCTTAGCTCTGTTCTGTTTCTAAACTTCCCCAAAAAGTACTTAACCCTTTCTCGACTTCCCAGCAGCCTATATATACTCAAAAGGATTGTTGAATTTCGAAAAAATCTCCAAGAATATTCTCGGTTACCTCAACCAAAAGTTACGGGATTTTTCACCCTCCTGATTCTTCTCTACGCGTCCAATTGAGTTATCAACACTCCAAATAAGGTAAACTAGCATCCCAAAAATAGTAAACTCCTCAAAATCACGCAAGCTCCCATACATATAACCAAAATGTCCGATAATAACTTCCTTCCCTGTTTTGCTTCTTACGCAACTCATGAGTTACCCAAACAATCCAAGCTCCTCTCAGGACTCAAACAAGACCAGGTACATCTATATCCAGTGAAAAATCCTCTCTCAATCCTTCACAGATTCATCCAAACTCCGACGATATTTCCTTTACCCTGTTTTCTTGAAATACGTAATTTATCCCTTGTTTTGCGAATTTGGGCCACATAAAATCCCTGTTTGATCAAAAAAGGGTAATCCCAGTCCAACTCGAGCAGCAAATCCAAATCAAATCTCTGACTATTATCGCCTGTAATTCATGCTGCAACTAAAATTTCAAATTTAGTCTTCCCGCCAAAAACTGTCCACGTGAAGAAGAAAGGAAGACGCCCCCTATCCAGAGTAGGGGTGCGAATAGCAGCTGCCTTGGGGTGTCCTGGGGATGTCCCTTAGTAATTTGGGTACCCCTTATCCATAGTGAGAGTCCGAATAACGGGTGTCCTCCAGGCGCTTTTACCAACTTTCTGAGCCGATTTTTTCCAAAAATGTTTGGCCAAAAATACATACACACGCATAAAACACCATAATAAATACAAAAATGAGCACTATCAACATATAGAATCGAGAAAAATGGGACACAAAAATGCGTCCATCACTAGGTAATGAGATTTTTTTCTACTTTTTATGGAAAAGTTACATGAACTGTAAAAACAAATCGAATTACAAGTAAAAAGTACTATCAAAGAGTAATTCGTGAAAAAAGAAATAACGAACTACCCATAAAAATACGAGAGTAACACCACAATTTCAAGATTACATGGACGGTAAGAACAAATGGAATTACCTTGAACGACGCTAGGAGAGATTTACTTCTCTTTTTTAGCAATTCAAACATTATGACACAAGTTGCGATACTACTGTTCAAAAGAAGGAGAAGATGACGATGAACTTGACACTGCTCAAGGAAAAGATCAAATTGACAGTATGAAGATGGTTTGAGTTCAGAAGAGGGTGTACATGGTTTTTACTTTTTAGGAATTTCTTTAAAAAATGGGAGTTATGAAAGGTAGGATTTTTCAGTAATGGGAAAAATTATGTGTGTGTGTTGAGGAAAAATTAAATGAGAGTATGTAAATATTGTACTCCCTCCGCCCAACTTTACTTGTGAAAATTGTGTTTTTTTTAACAAATTTGTACCAAAAAGTTGGTATATTTCCTATTAAAATTTTCTAATTATCAAGAAAGAAACAAAAACTAGGATATGAAATCTAGTATATTGAACAAACAATTTGAAAGATCGATGGTGTATGCGGAAGTAATTTGAATTTCTTTCAAGTTTTTGCAAAATCCAAATTAAGCAAGTAAACATGTTCTAATGAAACCCTAACTGTACCTGTTTTTGGTTTTTTTTCTCTGGGAAAGGTGACCAACAGAAATGTTTCGCTTGACTAGCAATGACAAACAAGACTTATAATACCTTCCTAAATTGGGGCATATGCCACTTAATTGGGGCCTATGGCTACATGACAAAATAGGGTCACTAACAAGTAATTTCTAGAAACCCCTTAACCACTATTTTTGTTAATACCTAATATACCCTTATTAAATTAGTGATGATTATTTAAGTTAGTATTAGTTAAATTAATTAGTGTTTGAGTTTGATTATAGTGTTAGGATTAGAGTAGAAATTCATTTCCTCTTTTAAGGTTTGGAGGGAAAGAAGAAGTAGAGGGAAAAAAGAAAAAACCAGAGTTTATGATTTTCTTAGCAAAAATGAAACTTTATAGTGATGATGAAGACTCTAGTAGTGATGAAGAAGTGGGTGCATCAGATTATCATGATTTCGATACTACCGAATTGGATAATTTGTTGAAAGAAGAAGAGGATGTCAACCAAAGAATGCTTGAGGATATTATTCAATCACAACAACAAATTCATCGGGAAGAAGAAGGTGATAATGCTTCTAATAAACAGGTATAAGTTGTAACGATCTACAAACATGTATTTGCATGTCCCAATAGCCCAAAAAACAAAAAAAATTCAAAATCGTTTTACAGAATCGGTTTATTCGATATCACCACATAAACCTATTCTGGAAAAAAAAACCAAATTGGGTACAGAAATCGGTCTTTGTTCATCACCATATGAACCGATTGTAGTAATTTTTTGGTCTGATGGGTACGTGACCAGAATCGTTTTTTGTTGGTGATGTTCATAACCCGATTTCTTCACTTGAATAATCACGTAAGTCGACAATCAGTTTATTTTCGTGTATATGTAATCTGATTCTTAAAGTTCCAGGAGAAATGTGAACAACAATCGGGTTATATGACACGAGACGTGAACCGATTGTGGACTTTGAAATTTTTTACACAAATCTTTAATCGGTCTTTATAGTTGCACATATAAACCGATTGTGGAAAATCGGTTTATTCGACTGTAACATATAAACCGATTTTGAATCATCAACTTGTTGATATTTGTTGTAGATTGTTGCGGCGTTCGACGAAGATCAACCCAAACCCGTAGGTGTTGATACCTCTGCCCACTATTACACCGATTTGGAATGGAAAGAAATGAATGATGCAAAGCAATGGTTTATAGACAAGGGAATAGAGATCAAATGCGCCTTAGTTTAGGTCGTCATTCAAGTGAAGATCGTTTGGAAATTGTTTGTAAGAGAGGTGGAAATCAAGAAAGTCACTGGGCAAAGGAAAGACTGTACGTGAAGAAGACGGCAAGGGAATACATTACTAAAGCAAAGAAGTATGGTTGCCTATTTAAGATTATAGTTAATAGACCCAAGAGACCCGATGACAGTAAGGTATACAAGTTCTCTAAAGTGATAAATGGTTGTCACAATCATGATGATCCGAAATCTCTTGTTGGACACGCGGCCGTTTGTGGGTTGAAACCACATCAATTGGAAACGGTGAGGTCGATAAAAGCGTGTAAACCAAGTGACATCCTTAGGAAGATTAAGGAGGATGATAAGGATAACTTGTCCACTTTGAGGCAAATTTACACGGCAAGAGCAGCCTTTAGGAGGAGGTCATGGGATGGTAGAGTGGTTATGGAACAATCTCAATGACTAAAAAAATGCGATCTCAACATGAGGCGATGGGAGGAATTGATCGAGCCGGATCAATTCAATGGTTTCCATTTGTTGGAATGAGTAATTTCTTTATGTTAAAAACTTGATCTATCAGATGCTTATATTTTGTCGCTTTCTTATATTATATTTTGCAAACTTGAACCAAGCTTAATGAATGAAAGTGGTTTTGTTTTTTTGGGTAACTTGGGCTCATTTATAGAAATGTGCAACAAAATCGGACTTCTTATTCATTTATAGAGTACGATTCTGGAGTTAGTTTGTTGCAGCTTTTTCAGAATCGGTTTATATGGAGGATAACGTAATCCGATTATTGGAAGAAAAGAGTACATAGATTTTTAAGTAAACAATCGGATTAAACGTGGTCAACAGTAACCCGATTGTAGTCTCAATCGGTTTATATGTGTACTAATGTAATCCGATTACAGTTGATGTTCATCACATCAACCCAGAATCGGTTTATGTAGGTTCACATTAAAATCCGATTAAGATTACAATCGTGTTACTGTGATTAACATATAAACCGATTCTGGGTGGGTTTTCAGAAAACTTGATGAGTGAATTTTTAAGATTTAGAGGTAAATTATTGTAGAGTATCTCTTAGAGGAATGGTTTGAAGGGATTTAACTCAATCACTTGATTTGTCTGTTTTTGGGTTTTCTTTTTACAAACAACAAAAGATGATTTTAATAGTTGTTTGTGATTGATTAGGATTTAGTTTTGATTTTGATGGAAATTGAAAAAAAAATTGAGTTTTGATTAATGATTTTTGTATTTGTTAATTAAGTTATGATTTTGTATTTGTATTTGTGTTAGAATAATTAAGGTTTCTTTAAGGGTTAGTGTAGTATTTTTACAATGTTTAGACACCCCTTATCATTCTCTATTGGGTGGATGAAGAAATCCATAGGTCCCAATTAAGTGGCATATGCCCCAATTTAGCCAGGTTATAATATCTCCTAGCGTCGGAAAGAAAAACCCAAGTTTCATCGAAAGTGCCAGCAGGTTGCACATGAGAGGAAAACCAACACTCCAAATATTACCACTTTAGAAAGTAAGAATTGCACCTGTCCGCTTGCTACTATTGCTACCAGTACCACTCATCGGGTCTAGAGAATTGAAATACTGGTAAGATGATCATGATGAGTGGTAAGAGTAGCAAGCTGAGAGGTGCGTTTTACTCTTTTTAATGGTGATATTTGCAGCGTTAATGTCCGCTCAACTCGTGTGCAACCCTCTCGAGATATGCTTTAAGATAAAATACGTGGTTTTGATACTGAAGAAGGAACCCATATTTCTTTATTTTTTTGAAAATTTTCTTTCTTTACCATTTTTCTCTTACAAGTCATAGCCTTTATGATAATGGCCTCACTAAAGCTGGGACAATAGATAAGTGATTTTTCAACCTAGCAATAATAATTCGCCCAATATATTTCTCCATACCTTTCCCTTAGAATCAGATATCTTCTAGTAAAACTCCCTAGGTTGTGTTCGTGGCTCTTTATTTTTTCGTTTCTTTGTCATTTTGTGACAAAAAGGGGGAGAAATATATGGAGTAAACAAGTGATACTGGTATTGATTTATATTGATTGGTATCACTAAGGGAAAGGACATTGGTGCTTAAATGTTTATCTAACGAAAGAGTGAAAGCATAGACTAAGGGGGAGTAACATATCATATACTTGTAGTTATATGGACTACAAAGGAAATAACAAAGACGTGCGGATTGATAAAATCTACATATCTTACCTTTAGGGGGAGTATTAGCTTTGTTATTATAATGTCAACAACGGCATTTAAGGATTGGATGTATACAGGTTATTGTGTTGTTGAATTCGGGAATCAAGCGTATGTGTAATGAATTCTTGTAATTTGTTTATCCATATGATGTAAGAGTTTTGTCACTAAAATTGACAAAGGGGGAGATTGTTAGAGCATAGCTCGGTTGAACCCACCAAGCGCTGGTATGTCAAGTTTGGTTTTCATATTTTAGTGAGCCAAAACTCATTTAAAGAGTCGCTTGATTATGTACTAGATTCAACTTCGTATAGGTTAGCTTGAAAGTATTAGGATATGAGACATTACAAGTATTGCGAAGACTTGAAGAAGTGAAGAGGAAAGGAGCTACGACGACAACATCATCCTTCCACTTGAGGTTAGTGATATTTGACTTTAACTGTTTCATTCCCTAAACGTATCTTTCAAGTCGTGCATATTGAAAGAAAAACTGCAAAGCATGAATTATTATACTCTAGTTAGACATAGTATTAAGGAATACAATACGAGGTTTATTGCTTAACCATTAAACTTTGTAGATAAGACATCAACATAATCGTTTGAATGCTATTGTGATTATGTATGGGTATAAGGTGAAGATTTCATCCTAGAAACAATGTTTTACATTTGTTTTAAGGAAGTAAATTCATGAACTTGTTTTGTGAATCGAAAGAGAAATCGCCAGGCATTATTAGTATTGTTATTCATTGCATATCTTTTGAACTACCAATATGTGTGATTAGTATAACCGCTCATGACTTGTTTATGTTCTTGGTAAAACTATTCACAAATGCCTGACTTTTGTATTAGTATGAATTTTATTAGTGAAACCGATCTTAAGTAATCAACTGAGATGGTATGATCGATTTTTTGTTATTGGTATGACCGACTGGTAAAGGGGAACCGATCCTAGTAAGAGGTGCAAACCTATCACAAAGGGAAATCGATCCTTGTTGAGGTGCAACAGGTACAAGTTAGATACCATATATACGTGGGTAACCGATCCTAGTACCTAGTCGACCAAATTTTGGAAAGCTAGTGTGACTATGCACAGTACTCACATGGAGGTAGAACTGAAACTTGTTCTGGTAGAACCGTTAAACCCATGATTTGTGATTGAGTGTTCTTGATCAATCACATAGTTCTTGAAAGTCAGATGAACCAATTTTATTTGGAAGTGTGGAAAATCGGTTTCAAGATTGTAAGTATGAAAGAGGACTTACAAAGTAAAGATGTCGACATACTTTGAACATGTGCAGTAACGCTTATCTTTAATTGTTCAAAGTTATTCTTTAATAGCTAAAGGAAGAAAATCCCAGATCAAATAAAATAAATTGAGAATCTTTTATTTAAGGTTTTTAATTTTATTTTAGGAAAATGAAAATTAGTAATGTGTATTTACTAGTTGGAGATTTTCCAAGAGATTTTCGGTCATTTTTTTGGACAAAGCATTTCCAGGAATTATGGAAACCGAATCTGGAATATATTGCATATCTTGAGAATATTTTCGGTTTTGGAAATTCCTTGATGTCCAAACTTCCTTGGTCTATAAATATGAAAGTTTGCATTTCGAGCAAACCAATCCTCGTACAACAAGAACTATCTCAGTTGTGCTGCTACTGGTGAAGCCGCCTTTTCGGACATGAGAGTAACCTAATTAGGCGAAATCTCTTACGGCCTCTCAGTTTAAAGTCTTCTTTGGGATTGAGAAGCTCTATTAGTATCGTTGGTGGGAAACTAGATAATTGTGGTTTATTTTTTGTTTTCGATTGATTTGATTGACTAACGGTGGTTGAACTTTGATTGCACCTAGTTTGTTTATGCTTGCGTATCTTCTCTTCTGATATAAGATTCACTCAAACGAGATCGAAGTTTCGACGGGGGATCTTTAGACTGTTTGTAGATTTAAAGACGTCTTGTGATAATCCATTATTAACAGACTCCGTTCTGTGCGTGATTGATCACAAGAGATTCAAGTTGATTGTGTGCAGGTGTTTATTGAAGATCTAAGAAGATTTGAGGACAAAGAAGATTTTGAAGATTTCTGATTTGGGATTCATAATCTTTGGTGTTCACAATACTTGTTTCGGTAAAAGAGGATCCAACTATAATCGGTTTATCCTTGTGGTAGATTAGATTGATTAGTTGTGTAGATCGGCCTCAATACAATTCTTTGTGATTAAAAGTATTGATTGCAAAATCTTAACAATTACTTCGGTAGTTGATAATAAGATAGATCGAAGAACCTGACGAAGGAGTTTATTGAGATAAACAGTAGAGCCTTTGTCGAACTCACAGCACTTGTTTGAAGAGAGTTGTTACCAAACTGATTTATTGTTCCTTTACTGTTTGGAATACGAACCAAAGGAATTGTTCCAAGTAGGTGAACTATAGATTTAGTTTCCTGGTCTCAACTATACGAAGTTGGTTTGATTTTGTATAGCGGCTTAATCCTGAGAGTATTTAAATCTGGACAAGGTCCCGGGGTTTTTCTGCATTTGAGGTTCCCTCGTTAACAAAATCTTGTTGTGTCATTTACTTTTATTTTCCGCAATTATAATTGTTATTCTTATAATTTAAAGTAAACTACACAAACGTTAATTCCTATTTACTTGATAAGCAATCCTATTGTGTTTGGTTAAGTCCGAACCTTTTATCAAGTAAACATACTTTGTTATTGTATTGTCTCGATCTCGTATCCATAGACGATCACACGAAGTGTGAACCGATTTGTTTTATTGTCTCGACTCAGTCCATAGACAATCACTTTCAGAGATAAGACTTATAGGTGGAAAAGTTTTAGATTGAGGTATATTTGGGTTCCCTCGTCTTTCAAGGTTGTTACCAATGTGGTTACGTTCATACAAAAGATAAACCAAACCCTAGACAAAGCTCTTCCTTTTGTGAAATGATGGAACTTAGTAACAATAACAATCTTGCTGAAATCACTGAAAGGGTGAGGGATACAACTATTGGAAGAGACAGATATGTTATTGGTTCGATAAAGAATCTATATAAAGTTACAGATGCTTGGTCAAACAGTTTGATCGGCAAACTCATGACCACGAATGATGACAATGAATTACAAACAGTTAAGGATGAGTGGAATGTTCAATGTAAAAGTTTCCAAAAAGAGGGAAACAAGACTTGTATGAAAATATATGTTTGTTTTCAAGTTCAACTCTCAGAAAGATATGAGATATGTGCTCAAAAAATCCCATTGGGATGTACAAAGAAGCTTGCTGGATTTACAAGAATACTCTACAGATAAAACTTACAAATATTGTGGGTTCAAAACAAGAGTGGAAAGTGCAGTTTAAGGGTCTTCTACTAGAGCATCACCATGAAGCTTGTGACTACTAATTTTCCCATAGTCTACGTAATGTAAACAGCTCAAAGGATCGAGTACTATGTAGTAATGATGCCTCTGTTGAACTGATGATACTAAGTAATAAAAGATATTTAAGATCACGATAATAACAAAGAACACAAATTATAATTTAAGTGCATCTCAGTTATTATGAGACACAAGAGATTACGTGGTTCTACTTTTGTCTAAATCCACGGGGTAATGAGTGATTTGTTTGTATTAAGTGGTAGTAGTTACAAAGATCTTCAATGCTTCCCAAAGTGATAGAGAGAACTCAAGTTGAATTAAATACTAAAGTTCTAAACATTAAAGAGGTATAAGCTTAAGACTATATCTTCTTTTCCTAGATATTGAATGCCCTTGGTTTGTTGGTGATGCTTGGTATTTATAGCCCCTTCTTCTCCAGATACATCTTTTCTATCTTTGAATCCATTGTTCCCTGATATACCATCCGTAAGAATGGTACTTTCGTTCATCGCGTGATTTCTCCAGTCGGACTCTGCCACCTCAGCTGACCCACGTTCCTTCGGGAACTTCCCAGCCTCAGTACAGATTGTACCTTCGTTCACCGCTATCCTTTGCCGGTCAGATTCCGCCACATCATCTTTCTTCACGTGCTTTGGTTATGCGTGTAGATAAGAGATTTGTGCATTTAATGATGATTAGATGCGTCATCTAACTCCGTCCCTTCTTGGCTCAGGAGATGTTCAGCCATCATGGACGGGCATTGGTACTGGCCTACGAGCCAGAACTGAAGTACAACCATCTTGGAAGGTTATTCAGAAATATATGGCAACGACCATGAATATTAAAAGTGGGACTTGGTGAATGATTTTTCCTCCCCTAACCAAAGTTGTAAAAATGTCAAGTTAACATATATAGGGAGGGGTACTTGGTTAAAGGTGCATATGCGGACCATGCACCAAGTAAGCTTTATAGCTTAGCTGGAACGGTATAAATGATGCTTAGGCTTCATTTATAGTTACATAAACTTTCCAATCGAGCATGCTAAGCATGGGCATTACTATGCCATGCAACAGACTCGATGGTGCACATTCCTTATGCATTTTTAAGAAACGGACTGCACGGACTAGGCCATTACCATTATTGCTTGGCCACGGCCTCGCAAACGAGTTGATTTAAGTTTCTGTCCCTTCGCGGATGAACTACGGTCTTTGATTGATCCCTTTAGAGTAGGGAAGGGTACGTAGGCAGCCGCAATGAGTTGATCCATTTACGGTCCAACACTTTGGCCCCTCATATCATCTAAGCTCAGTAGATCGATACAAGAGATGATTGTGGTCAGACTTGATGAGGCAAGTTGCATGCCAACCAGTGGATTCTCATACTTCCTATCAAGCCGTTCGACTTAGGCATGTACCAATGACGCATTGGGAATGGCCTCGGAGGTAAGTTACATAGGTATGCAAGTTACCTTTCATGAGCCTAAGGGAGGTGGAATTAGGCTGTCAATGGCTTATGTGCAAGTCCAAGCATATCTTATTCCTGGACAGTACTCGGGAGCCAGGGATGCATGCAAGAATGCATTGGCCATGGCCTTACACCCTTTCTACAGACAAGGGTAAGCTTGGAACGGTGTGGAAGGTAAGTTAGCTTCTTCCACGAGCATGCTTGCAAGGGCAAATGGACGTGCATTTTCCTAACCTTAAGGCCCGGATCATAGCTTCATCATGGCGTACCGGGGAAGTTACGGTCTGCGGGGCAACACGCCAAAGGCGTAATTTTCTGGTCCATCACATCGACCGTACTTAACTATTCCTCAGGTGGTAGATATTGACATACAAAAATAGCCTTTGGTTCATAATATGTACCCAGGTCAATCTCTTCTAGGAGTTCTACTACCTCTTTTCTAAATTCTTAACCTGGGATTCCAGGTGACACTTTTTCATCAGACAGAACCTCTCTCGAGCCTTCTGCTAAGGAGTGTTAGTCAGGAAGTTATCTTTCTAGTTTACATCTTCTCCCTAGAAGCTCTAATTCCCATCTTCTCTTATCTCCATTTGGTTCTTCTTATTGAGCGAGAGATAGGATTTCAAGTTCTTTTGAGATGGCCTAGTTTCCTTTAATCACGTATTCACATGAATTGATCATAAAATTCAGTTTCTGATGATACATAGATGTCACAGCTTGCATCACGTGGAGCCAGTCTCTTCCCAAGATCTCATTATATGGCGATTTTTTGTTAAGTACTAGAAAAACGACGTTTGTCTTGATGGGACCAGCTTCCACTGTCATAGTGATCTCACCCATTGGGTAAGTTTTTGAATTCGTTGAAGACTATAATGGTTGATCTATTAGCTCTCAGAGATCCTTCCTTGGTGAGTTTATTTCTCAGCTGCTTGGAGGTAGATGATGTCACAAGCTGACCCTTGAAGATGAGGATTTTTTTGTATTCTTATCCGTCAATAACAAGTTCCACTATCAAGGCATCTGAATGCGAAAAATTTACACCAGCTAATCCTTAGTAGTGAATCTTATGCCGTTAGGTTGTGCAACAGTCCTTCAGAGCAAGGGTGCAATCAAGTGACATTTATTTTATTGAGTTTTATCTTTCTGTCAGTCATAGCGATATAAGCATCAGTTCCAGCTCGAGGTAAGAAGTGAATCATGTTCGTTAATCCTTTGACATGCTTTGGTGGAGATCTATTGTTCTCAGATGTTGGTTCTTGTGCAATGAGCTCGTTCAGGAGACCTTTCTTTACCATGTCATTGATGAACCTTATCAAGTTCTTACAGTCATTAGAGTGATGACTAGTCGTTTCATGGTATGCATAAAAATATTTTCTCTTTCATTTGTTTCTCATCTTTCTTGGAGAAGAGAAATATGGCTTGTTTTTCATGCGTTTCAGTATGACTTCAGAAGTTGTATTCAGCTTTGTATTTCCTCTTTCCATTTTGTTGCTGATTCAGCTTTGTAGTTCCTATTTTTCGAGGTTTGATTAGGTGATCTCGGTGAATAAGGTCACTTATCACCTGAAGATTGGTCAGTTGAATAAACTGTATGACTAATTGCTTTAGGTGACAGTTCCTGGCCATGTTCACTCCTAACCCAATTCTCAGCTTTATGGTAAATCTCTTTAAGAGATTCCAGGCTTTTCCAGAAAATGAGTCTCCGATTTTACCTTTTTTGTAAAACATTCTTGAAAAATGCGCATTGAAACTTCTCTTGAGTTTTATCGACTGGTGTTGCTGCAGCCTTTAATCACCTCAAGAAATGTGTTAAGATTTCATTTGGTTGATGTGCAATTCTGAATACATTCTCCAAAACGTCTGCCCGTCTTATGTTGCACGAATAGTTTTGAATAAACAAAGTTTTGATGTCATTAAAGCTATAAACTGAGTTGGATGGCAAGTATCTAAACCATACTAGAGCATAATCTTCCAAGTTGCTTGGAAAGATTCGTGCCATGATGTACGTGTTTTCCATGTAGAGTGTTATTCGATGTTCATAATGAAAGTCGTGCTAATTTGGGTCGGCATCCTCTTTGAAACCTTTAAAGTTTGGCAAGTGAAATTTTTCAAGGAACCAACACTCTCTGATTTCCCTTAACAGTGTCCCTTTCTTGAATGTATAGGTCGGGTCAGTCTTTATTTCATTTATCAAGAGCTTGAACCTGTCTTCATGTTCGTTAAACATTCTCTCCAGTTTTGAATCTACTGATCCTTGGATGGTGTTTGTAGGTGATAGGTGTCTAAAATACCTTACTTTATATCTATTGTTTATGCTTTCTTTGCTATTTTTCTTGTAAATTATGTATCTTATGATTGTTTTGAGTTTATTAGGTAAAATGGAGTCATGTGGAGCAAAAGGAAGAGAAATCATACATTTTGAGTAAGAAAGGCAAATTGGTCATTTTACAGGCGAGTGATATCCGGAGCTCAGTCAAGGATAAGGGACAACCCGTTGGAGTCTAGTAAGAATTGGTAAAAGCACCCATGGGTGTTAATAGCCGTTCCATACTATTAGACTTGGTTAGGTCGAACTCTTTTGTTTCGGACAACATTTCCCATTCTTCCTCTATTCAGCTGCAAATGGGATGAACTGCTGGTGAATTTGGTTCGAGTTTGAGAAGATGATTTCGAGTTCGAGAACGGAAAGAAAGGATGGGTTTAACCTGAATTGGATGTTGCAGCAGTTGCGTGATGAAATCAAGATATCAAGAGTTAGGGTTTGAGCTCAGACAAGATGGGTTTCTTCTTGCTTTCGAATTGGCAGCAGATGATGTTTATGATTGGTCTGAAATCGACAGAGATGGTTGAGGCTTAGATGGAGAAGATGATACTGATATCCAGGGTTTGAAATAGAGGAAATTATTCATGGGTTTTGGCTGAATTCGAACTCTCAATCGAATATGAGGTTAATGGTGGATATTTGTTGAAAGGGGATCTGAGGTTAATGGTGGATATTTGTTGAAGGAAGAATCTGAGGTTAATGGTGGATATTTGTTGAAAGGGGATCTGGTTCTTGGGTCGATTGGATTGTGAATCTTATCAGGGAAATGGTGGATTTGTTGATGGAAGTGGACAGAGAGCCTGAGATGCAGGTGCTGATGAGTTACAGTGGCTAATAGCTTGAGAATTGCAGCTGAGTTGAAGTCAGGGAGAGAAGAGATAGAGAATCTGGTGATGTATGAACTACATTAGCTGTTGATACTCAAGATGATGGAAATTGAACTACAAAGGAGCAAGAATTGGAGATGGTAGGTGATAGGAGTTAGCCGAGTCTCTGGTGCTGTAAAGGAGAGTGCAGCTGAGTAACTGATGCAGTGGACTTGAGAAGTGCAGTTAGAGAATTGAAGATTGAAAAGTTGTTGTAGTTGCAGTTACAGAAAATGGAGGAATCACTTGCTGTGTGATTGTGGAGTGAACTGCAGCTGCAACTGCAAGCCATGAGGTTGAGCTGCAGGTTACAAGAAGAGGGAACTGTGACAGAAAATGGAGTGGCAGGTGATGATGTAATGGCGAGAAGTGGTGGTTAAACTGAATGCAGTCGGAACTGGTGGATGTGGCCTGTGAACTTAAATGCATGTTTAGGACAAGTCTTGGAATGCAGGGTGTACGTGTTGATGCAGGTGATCTTGTTTGTGACAAGAGATTGCAGGTGTTGAGTCTGTTGGCCTCTGCAATGGATGAAGATTGTGCTCAACTGTGATGTTGTTAAGTGGAGGTCTTGCTGGTCTGATATTGCAGGTGGTGGAATGTATGTCAGCTGTGGCGGAGGATAAGAAGATGGTTTTGCATTGTGCTTGAAATGGAAGAATGTTGCTGCCTGGAGAAACTAGGACATGGATTAGCGGTTGCAGTTGGCTAGGTTTACAGCCAACAAGAAAGTGGTGTTACAGCTGCGATTCAAGTGGTGGCTTTCGACTGAAATGGCTAGGCAGTATGTAGCTATAGGTGATGGTGCTGAGAAGGGATGATTCGAGGCTCTGGAGCTAATGCGGTTGAGTACCTGAGATAGAATGAAGCTGTGGAGTTGGTGTTTGAAGGGTTAGAAGTGCTGAGTTCCCTGAATTGAGCTGCAGAAAGGAAGATGGTGAAGCTGAAATAGATGTATGCTTAGGGTGAATGAATGTGATTGAAGTCGATGCAGGGAAGCTGTAGAAATGGTCCGGAATCGGCCGGGAAATGCTCAGAAAACAGCCAGAACTCGGTCAGAATTTCTTACTGGTGAGTTGACTCACCTGTTCCGATTCAACCCAGAAAAGAACTTGGACTTATTTTGATGGGCTTGCCATATGGGCTTCGGGAGACTTAGGAATCGAAGGCAGAATTGAAAAGCATTATAAAAGTTTTTGAGAACATAGGATGAGGAGAAATCTCTTCTTTTACTTTTGTTCTAGGGTTTAGAAACATGAAAGCTTTTCTTTTTCTTCTTGTTATGAACTCCATGAATATGAGCTAGAGTTTTATTATTGGTTAATGATTAAGTTGGATTTCACATAACATGGTTCTTTGGTTTAATGAATTAGTTTTGTCTCATATTTATCGTTCATTATTCTCTGAAAATATAGTTGTATGATTGACGTATTACAACATGATTGAGTATTTGTTTTGTCAAGTTGCAAATTGGTAGAACTCATATCCATATCTAAAGCTAGTTTAGGATTAATCATCGAGCGATAATCCTTGAACACAAGTAGCATAAATATGATTGTAGGTTATAGTGATATATCCTTGTAATCATATGTGAACCGTGACCTTTGTTCGAATTGTTTGCGCAATGTATTTCAATTGCATTGATTAGCCTAATTTCATGAATCTTAATGCTCCATGAGAATTGAACTTGATTAGCGCAAGGCGTTAGGTTATTCTTTTGGTAGAATTCATACTTGCATCGTTTTACATGTATGTGTGATGATAAGAAGAAATTGCGGGATATTTTTTCGACTAGGTATCTTAGGGCTTTTGATAATGAGAGATTAAATATCAATTCTAGTTATTAAAACAAGAACGTGTTAGTGAATGAAAACGGAATCCTTGACCAATACTTTCACATATCCTTGAGTTGATTTGTTTACTTTTATTTATTTGCTTTTATTGTAGTTTACTTTATAAAAATCAGAAAAATCCCCCCTCTTGTTTATATAAGAAATCGAAACAAACGACAACCTAAACCTCTTTGTGGGAACGATCCTTTCTTGCCCTTGCTGCATTATATATTTGAGTAGTAAGAAAGTGTAATTATTTTTGACGCCTACGACAGCGATCAGTAGGGATAATCATATTTGGCTCGGAGGTAGTCTGTCTAGGAGTTGACAAGTATTGATTTGTTAACAAGCTATAATTTCCAAACGGTTTTCGTAGCTTCTCTTATGGATGACTTATTGAGCTTGTCCCAGGTAGGTGAGAGATATTAGCTGTTGTAGATGGCTGAAAAACTGGAGGTGTTTGTACTGCCATCTCTGGTGCTGGTGGGATCATCTGATTGACTATGTTAGTCAAATTTGAGATGGACCTCATCAAGTCTTGGAATATATCATGTGGTATTTGTACACTGGTGTAATGTTCAGAGATGGGGTTCTTGGGAAAATTCTCCTTGCTCTGGGTTTCACTGCTTGTCCCACCAAAACTGCTACTGGATGATCTTCTAGGCCTAACACAATAGATGGTGTTACTGGTGTTCAACCTTGAGAGCTAGCTGGTTCAGGTCGAGGATCAGCTGAGATAGTAGCTCGACCTAATGGTGTGATTGTTATCTGAGGTGTATTAGTTGTAGATGGAGTTCGCACCTCGGATACTGGAGGCGCACTTAGTTGAGGTATCTTCTCAGGCGTAGTTGTTCGACTTAGTGACCTTACACCAGGTCGAGGAGGAAACACTCTTCTCAGTGTTGAGTTCAACATTTGCTAGTACTACATAGATGACAATCAACACATGAGAGCTCAAATCCGACATCCATGAATCTTTTTTATATTAGGTTTCTGGTTTTTACTCAAATCAAGAAGAATCTCTGAGACGCAGTTAATTAGATATACTGGTTTGACGGTTAGAGTTATTTAATACGATCTTTAATACATATCATACGAATCATATGAAAATCGATAATTCAAGAGATAACTTTCAGATCTAAAGGTTAATAGGTAAATTCATCATTCATAGATCTTATTTTCCTTGAGAAGATGGAAAATATTACTAGATCTATTAATTTTAGTTTCGACTTTCGTATTCGTTTTCAACAGAAATCATACTGTTTAGTCATAAAAAATTCAAAAATAACTGAGAATTTTAGATATAGATAAAGAGACATCAGAACATTTATTATTAATTCAAGATATCACAAGAGATATTCTAGATCTGACAAGATCGCATTACTTTTACGAAAATAGTGTTAAAAAAGATAGGTCATGCGAATATTGAAACATGAACGAGATCCAGATGATAAGATAAGGCTTGAGTTATATAAATTACAACAGTTATATATATGCTTTGATTCAGAGATAATAGGTTTATATCATGCTTTTCTAAACAAGTTAGAGATCAAAAGAGATGAGGTGAAGCTAGATCCATATAATTTATAACTATTATGATTTAAATTAGAGATGATAGAGCTTACATTATGCGACTTACCACACAAATAAGATTAAAATATTCATCATATTCATATTAAGCATGATCGAGATCGGGTCTAGCTACTGATTCAATATTTTATGATAAAAGATTAGATAAAAGTATATTCATGCACATCATGCTCAAGTCTAGATATGAATGATCCTTTTTCATATTATTCACGTTAAGAATCGATAAACGACGAAGATCAATGCATTTTATGCACAATATAACTTAGATTATTTCTTTTAAGATTAAGAAATCGTTTCATAGATAATATTCTTATAGAAAATCGTTTTTACTTCCAATTTTTGGATTTCCAAATATAAAACTATGATCTGTTACAATTTTTTTGGAAGACTAATCATAATCATAATTAAAAAATTTATTTCTAGCGCCAATGAAGATGCGTATTTTCGTGTCTCGGGAATAAAGACTTCTAATACGTACCTACACAGAGTTGTTCGTTGGTGATTGAACTGATTACTCATGAATTACGGTCAGTTACAGTCCTTTGTTGGTGATTATCTCGATTCTCACTAGTTAGGGTTCGTGGTTATCTTGTTAGTCGGTTCAACGATCGGTACAGAGAGATCACTGAAGACAGCGAATCACTGAAAATGTATAACTTTATTGATCAATGTGAGTTGTGTACATTGTACTGGTTTTGTACTTGGTTTACAAGATTAGCATATCTTGCTATTTATACTAGCGTAGATATCACGCCTGAAGCATGTCTAATCAGGAACCGCCTTGATCTAGTTAGATATGACGTCATAATCTGCGCAGGCATTGCTTTCTTTCCAAGTAGCTTCTCCACCTGGGCGTAGTCCTCTTCTCTTGTGTAGTCCTCCAGACCTCGAGCTCTTGAGTTCGACTTCCAGCTGTGTCTTCGGTCTAGTCTTCGTTGTGGGATCCATAACTAAGATCGTGCACGTAGATTAGTCGTCGTCTTCAAATCGTGGACAATGGATTATAATGACCTTCAGGTCTTGCACGTACCAGAGACTTGTTTACCAGGTCTCGACCTAGTTCTGTCTCAGCACTCAGCTCTTATGACCTTTACAGCTATCAGTGCTTGGTAGATGTTATATTATGTCATCTACAGCAAAAACGAGCAAGGTTGAGATTATGTATCGACTTGTTTGGAAAATAGCCAAATATGAGTGTGTTTTCATTTTTTGGCATTTGCCTTTTTAAAAGCTAGTAGTTGGAGATTTTAGGCTAAGCGCTTTATTTGCGATTGAATGAAGATTTGTATAGTGTTAGAGTTTGTAACATATACTTGTAGAGATAATTAAACTCCATTATAACACATTTGATTTATACGTGTTAGCGACCAATATGAAGGTGAGAAAATGACTCTCTGCTTTTGTCACCATATGAGTCCATATGATCAAGAAGATCATATATAACATGTACCCTTAGTACTTTTGACTTCATTATGAAGCAAGGAATCAATGATTGCTACTCTAGTGTATTACCTATAGTCATTGTAGATATTGAAAAAGCGGGGATATAACAACCACACCCAATAATTCGTTCGGCAATCCGTATGGACTAACTCCAATATAATTCTGAGAGAACCAACTTAAAAATCGAGATCAATCAAGAAATATACCAAAGAGTTATATCTTAATTTCTCAATGAAAAAACAGGGGTCTAATAACCGCACCCAATATTTCTCTTAGCAATCTGTATGGACTAACTCCAATATACTTTCAAGAGAATTAACTAGACAGTCAGACTCAATCTTAAGAAAAGTATATCAAAGATTTATATCTCAATTTCCCAATTTAATCCGCAATCAAACAAATAGGAATTTGCGAGCCCAATTGAATATAAGAAATAACTTGGACGGATCAAAAACCAATATCCAAGTGTCAATCAATTTAATCAACAACCAAAGGTTGGATTCACAATTGATTGAACTTACGCACAACCTGTGATATTTCAATAATATAGAAAATATAATGCGGAAAAGAAATAACACAGACACCAGAAATTCTGTTAACGAGGAAACCGCAAATGCAGAAAAACCCTGGGACCTAGTCCAGATTTGAACACCACATTAAAGCCGCTACAGACACTAGCCTACTCCAAGTTAACTTCGGACTGGAATGTAGTTGAGCCCTAACCAATTTCACACTGATCAAGGTACAGTCGCGTTCCTTACGCCTCTAGAACCACGTCGGATTCTGCGCACTTGATTCCCTTAGCTGATCTCACCCACAACTAAGAGTTCCTACGATCCAAAGTCGAAGACTTGATAAACCAATCTGTATCACAGAGAAAAGTTTATTGAATAGATAAAGCTGTGTCCCACAAATATACGTATGAGTTTTATTCCGTCTTTTGATAAATCAAGGTGAGCAAGAACCAATTGATATGCCAGAGTTATATTCCCGAAGAACAGACTAGAAATATCAATGATCTCACAATAATCTTAATCGTATGCCAGCGAAACAAGATATTGTGGAATCACAAACGATGAGACGAAGATGTTTGTGACTACTTTTTATCTTTCTTATCGGAGATTAAATCTCGAGCAAATCTTAGAGAAGATAGTACTCAATCACGTAGAAAACAGCAAGATCAGAACACGCAACTACAAAGAAAATCATTGGGTTTGGCTTCATAATCCCAATGAAGTCTTCAAGTCATTAACCTACAGGGTTTTAGAAAAACCTAAGGTTAAAGGAGAATCGACTATAGTCGCAACTAGTATCACACAAGAGGTGTGGGGATTAGGTTTCCCGGTTGCTAGAGTTCTCCCTTATATAGTCTTCAAATCAGGGTTTGCAATCAATGTTACCTTGGTAACAAAGTATTCAATATTCACCGTTAGATGAAAAACCTGAGTAGACTCAAGTTAATATCTTTCAACCGTTAGATCGAACTTAGCTTGTTAAAACAACTGAAAAGTGACTTCATTTAGATATGAGTAACTGTACCTAAACTTGTACACCTTTGTTAGCTCAACAATAGTTAACCGAAGTTAGCCATATGAATACTTTCATATCAACCTTATTCATATTAACCATAACTAGTTCGAATGACTCAAATGAAACTATTTCTAGAGTTGTTCAATTGTTTATATTCTCATAGAAGTATAGAAGACACAACTGAAGCAAAATCGATTTTGATTTACTCGAATCAATTCATGAACATTATAGCCACAGTTTGCAAAGGATTGCATTCCTTAATATATAAATGTATTAGTTCATGAACAAACCGATTTTAGAACATAAACTACTCAAATATGAAAACGGGTACGCATACCTAAGTAGTCGGACTTGGACTGTATTCGCCAGTATGCAAACGGGTGCGCATACTGTCGTACACTTCCAAACTTCAGTTGAATCCAGTACGCGTACAGGTACGCATACTATAGTACCCGGACTTCAATTGACTTCTCCAGTACGCGTACAGGTACGCATACTATAGCTCCCTGACTTTACCTGACCTCGCCAGCACGCATACGGGTATGCATACGATATTCCGGTCTTGGATCAACACATATGCAAGTACGCATACTGTGCTCATAATCCAATTATGGTTAAGTGTTCTAAACTCCTATTTCAATCATTGAAACATTCTAAGAAGACGACAATAGCTGTCTCACACAAACTATTAGCTTCGAAGCAATTTTCAAGTGATCGAATCATTAATACGAAACATTCTGGGTCTACATCAAATGATTGTCTCATACAAATCATGTAAGATGTTATAAGGCAATTTTCACATGATCATCTTTTGACTTTCGTCAAGAATATAAGATGAACTTGGTTAAAGCGAAAGCTTACCAACACATATTTCGAGAAATATGTAAGCGAATTAAACTCAGCTTGAAATATCAAATGTGTATAATTGAAGTCTATATAGCTATATGACTTTTGTCTCAAATAGGAAATAGAGTAGATAGACTTTTGAGTGATAGATGAGTTCAAGTCTCCACATACCTTTTGTTGATGAAGTTCCACAAGATCCCCTTAGTAGTTTTTCTTCTTTGATCGATGAATGCCGTGAAGTATAATGCTCAACTAGACTTCGTATCCTAATCCGAGACTTAGCTATAAGTAGACTAGAAATCAAGACTTATAGTACTAAACTTGACAACAAGCATGAGATAGCAACGCTTGCGAGTTTGACCGAGCAGTGCTCTAACACTCAATACAATCTGCAACTGAACATATAGAAATATGCGAGCCCGATTGATATAAGAAATAACTTGGACGGTACCAAAGACCAATTCCCAAGTGCCAATCAATTACTATCCAACAAACAAGGTCGAATTTTCCAATTGATTGACTGCGCATAACGTGTGATATTTTAATTATATAAACAAATATAATGCGGAAAAGAAGTAACACAGAAACCAGAAGTTTTGTTAACGAGGAAACCGCAAATGCAGAAAAACCCCGGGACCTAGTCCATATTCGAACACCACATTGTATTAAGTCGCTACAGACACTACAAATTAAATTCAGACTGGAATGTAGTTGATCCCTAACCAAGTCTCACACCGATTAAGGTACAATCGCGCTCCTTACGCCTCTCGAACCACGTCGGATTCTTCGCACTTTATTCCCTCAGCTAATCTCACCCACAACTAAGAGTTAATACGACCCAAAGTCGAAGACTTATAAACAAATCTGTCTCCCACAGATAAGTTTATTCTGATAGATAAATCTGTCTCCCACAGAAGTACCTATGAAGTTTTTTTCCGTCTTTTGATAAATCAAGGTGAACAGGAACCAATCGATAATCCGGTCTGATACTCCCGAAGAGCAGCCTAGAAATATCAATCACCTCACAATAACTTAACTATATGGTAGTAGAAGAAGATATTGTGGAATCACAAAGAATGAGACGAAGAGCTTTGTGATTACTTTGTATATCTTACCTATCAGGGATAAATCTCGAGTAAATCTTAGAGAAGATAAAACTCAATATGATAGAACAAGTAAAATTAGATCACGCAACTACATAGAAAGTAGTTGGGCCTGGCTTCACGAATCCCGAATGAAGTCTTCAAGTCGTTAACCTATAATGGTTTTGTAAAAATCTAGGTTAAAGGAGAATCGACTCTAGTCGCAACTACGACACAGGAAAGTGTCGGGATTATGTTTTCCAGTTGTTAGAGTTCTCCCTTATATAGTCTTTCAAATCAGGGTTTGCTTTCAATCAAAGCTAAGATAGCTTAGTAACAAAGCATTCAATATTCACCGTTGTATGAAAACCTGATTTAAGATTCAAGCTAAGTCTGCTTAAAACCAAAGCAATGTCTCTCCACCTTTAGATGGTCTTAGCTTGTTACACACAAACGAAATATACCTTCACTTAGATATGGGTAACCGTACCTAAACGTGTATATTGAGTTGGCTCAATAATAGTTAACCGAAGTTAGCCATATGAACACTTTTGTCTTAACCATATTCATCTAACACTTCTAGATCAGATATGATGATCAATCAATCATGAAATATAATCAAATGAATCTAGTTATGTTTTAAATATATGTTCACTATTTCACAGAAATATATATGAACCAATTGAATCAAAATCGGATTGATTCACAAGCATCAATTAATTCATGAACATTAAGCCATGGTTTGCAAAGATTGCATTCCTTAATTCATAAATGTATTTGTTTATGAGTATGAAAAACATACTTAGCCGAATTTAGAACTTTAACCACTAAGTTTGCAAACAGGTACGCAAACTATAGCTTCCGGACTTTGGGCTTGTCCAGCAGTTTGCAAACGGGTATGCATACTGTTGTCCCGGACCTTAACTCAGGTAGAACCGTTTGCATACTGGTATGCAAACTTGGTTCCCGGACTTTAACAGTTAAAACCGTTCGCATACTAGGTATGAAAACAAGGTTCCCGGACCTGAATCATACCAAAACAGTTTGCATACTAGTATGCATACTGTGTTGTATCCAGATAAAGGTTAATTGTTCTAAACTACCATTTCAATCATTGAAACATCATTTGAAGACGACAATAGCTGTCTCACACAAATTATTAGCTTATAAGTAATTTTCAAGTGATCGAATGATCAATACGAAACTTTCCGAGTCGACATCAAATGATTGTCTCACACAAATCATGTAAGATGTTTCAAGGCAATTTTCGCATGATCATCTTTTGATTTATTATTTAGTTTCCAACAAATAAATTGTTTCCAACTAAACTCGTCAAGAATATGATGAACGTATCTAAAGAAAAAAGCTTCAAACACATATTTCGAGAAATAGATAACTGAGTTAACATCAGCTCGAAATATCAAATGTGTATAATATAAAAGTCTATATAGTTATATGTCTTAGTCTCATTAGAAGATAAAATAGAATAGACTTCCGAGTGATAGATAAGTTTTAGTCTCCACATACCTTTTTTTTCTGAAGTTCCTCCAAGCTCTCCTCAGTAGATCTTCGTTTTCAGTCAATGAAAGCCGTGAAGTCTAAAGCTCAACTACACATTTTATCCTAATCCGAGACATAGCTATAAGTAGACTAGAAATCAAGACTTATAGTTTTGATCAACTAAACTTGACAAACAAGCTTGAGATAGCAACGCTTGCGAGTTCAACCAAGCAATGCTCTAACAGATACAACTTGAAGGTACATGTCTGGGAAAGCAATTGGTTCTGAAACTTTCTGGTGATGGAGAAAAGGAAGGTCATCAAGCTCATTTGTGTTTTATATTCGCAATCGAAGACTTGTATTTCCTCATTGGAGAAGCAATATAAATGTGAATATATTTATAAAAAAACTAGCATGAGGGTTACACTAGCTATACAAGGGATGAGAGTAGTATAGACCAATGAGATTACATGGACCTATGATACGACGAGATACTACCATTTTCTTTAAGAATTGATGTCTCCATGCTGAGTCATATTGAGTTGTTATTATGGAGCTCCCGAAATGCAGGCACCTCGACAGTTGCACAGGCTATTAACTAATATGAACTTTCTTTTCTTTTGAAACCATTTTGGGAAGCGCATTTGGAAATGCACACACTGTGTGCGATAGGGAGATGTTAGGAATTCAGGTGGACCCGAATAAAATGCTCATATATGTGGCTGATCCAAGAAGAAAGTCTACATCTTTTTAGGATCTGAAATTCTGTATATATAGATCCATTTTGCATGTAGTAGGGTTACACAAGTAAAAACTGATATCCCACAATATAAACCCTTACGAAAGAAATCTCAAAGTTTAAAGTTTTTAGATGTGAAACTTTGTTCGTACTCTTCTTTAAAAGATTTTAATACTTATTGATCGTTGTTGAGAACGTAGCTGATTTTTTGTCTCGGAACTCAAGAACAAACTACGAATCGTAACCCGCTTTCGCTTGTATATTCGCATACAATTTTTTGGTTCAAAATCCCTTAAATATGAATTCCTGGGTGTATAAGACAAGCAAAATATGGTTATCTTTCAAGTAACCAAAAATTCAAATTCTCTGGTTTTAATATCCATCGTGGTTATTTCACCCCAAACTTTATAATTATTTTTTATATCCACTTACTAAGATACCCTTATCCTCTTTTATCACCCGATGAAGACAACCTCTTCATCTCCTTCCTTTTTATTTTCTTCTTTTGATTGAAACAACCTCCTATTCTTCTTCCGTTCGGTAAGGATGAGTTAACATAGGCAAGAAGCACAGATCTGTTGATTGATGAATAGGGATTTCAACAACACAAAGAATGATAGGTTTCGAATTCGTCGCAATTTGATGGAGTTTTTCGAGCTCAGAAATGGAAGTGAGGGTCGCCGATGAATAAATTAATGAATCTGGTGATGGTAATGATTTAATTAGAGTTATGAGAAGATTTGGATTCTGAAATTGTTAAATTGACTTATTTTTGTATTATTAGATTTTGGGTACTCTATTTTTGTTAAGGTTTGGGGATTTTTCTTAAAAATGTCAATATATAACTTAATCTCATGAACGAACAAACACCCATGTTTTGTGTTGAATCTGTAATGTTCATAAGGGAATTTTGATTTTGATGTGCATTTTGATATATGGTGTTGGCGGAAGTTGAATCTGGAGGAAGAAAAATAATAGCGGTAGTGGTGATAAGAGTTTTGTGTTCAATAACTATCAACTGACGGAGCTATTGGATGGGTTCATTTTGTTTCAAGTAATGGGTTCATTTTGTTTCTGCAGAATATAATTTTTGCTCAAAAAATTGATAGCTTGACTTACTTTTGCAGGGCATATTGTCCTGGTTCACTACAAAGATGTCAACGAGGTATGTTAGTAGGACTTGATGATAGTAATACACTAAACATATGTTACTTTAATTTGTTCAGGCTTAAAATTAAGCTCAAAGTGAGAAATTGAAAGAGAGAAAGTGGAACACTTACCAGCAGTGGTGGGATTAAATAGATTTTGTTAAACCTTGATGTCAGAGGCAATGTTGGCGACAGACATAGAAACAAAATTCATATGATTTGGCCGTGAAGATAATAAAAACATAGATAATTTCAATAATCTAATGAAGTATCTGGTTATTAATTTCTTTGTTTGTGTTAGTAATTGTCTTGTAGGTGTTAAAAGATATTATCTTGATCTCTTGGGATATATATCTTCCTCTACATGGCATGTATATCTTTGTTTATTTCTTTCCCTGTGAAGTATATCTTGTTTCCTTGTTTATCTCTGTTTCTTTTATATAAGAACAGATGTATTGTAACTCTTGTTATCACGTTGAATACAACCCTAATATTCAGAACATACATGTCATGACAATCTTTGTCATGGCATCAGAGCCAGGCAAGATCTAAACAACCTGTTTTCCGCTGCAACAACAACAACAACAAAATCAATACATATCACTTCCTTCTCTGTATAATATCTAGTTTTGTCTCATCTGTGTTTAGATCGTAAAACTCAAAACCCTAGTATCTTATATCCTTTCTGTTATCATTCAATATGTCGCGCGAAGATTATCAACCTATCACCGTAAAGTTTGATGGAACAAACTACAATCTTGGTCCTTCCTGATGAAAAGCTTTATCAAAGGAAAAGTTATGTGGAAATACATTGATGGCAAAGCCAAGAAGCCTGCAAGTGGTGTTGTTACTGTCGAGAAAGGAAAAGAAGTTAAGGGAGAAACTGCTGAAAGCTGGGAGATCAACAATCACAAGATATTGACTTGGATAAGCAACACAGTCATAACCTCTATAAGCATGCAACTCATAGGTTTTGAAACTGCCAAAGATGCATAGGATTTTCTCTCAAAAAGGTATACCCAAATCAACTTTGCTCAACGTTACAAACTAGAACAAGATATCCGATCCATGAAACAACAAATGGATCAGTCAATCTCAGACTTCCATTCTGAGATGTCAATTATATGGAATCAACTAGCACTAATGGAACCTATTTGGACTGTCGATATTGAGCTATGACAGAAGTACAAAGAAGAGTCACGACTGGTTCAACTCCTAATGGCATTAAGAGATGATTTTGAGACTGTAAGAGCTTCAATCCTTCATCGATCTCCTCTCCCAACTGTTGAAGCCGCATTGTCTGAACTTATTACTAAAGAAACTAGAAAAAGAATCGAGCCTGAAATACCTGTTGTGTTTGCAGTTCCTTCACGTGCAAGTTTTAATAATAACTTCAACCCTCATAAAACTCATCGTGACATGTCACAAACTCAGTGCTACAACTGTAAGAAACCTGGTCACTTGGCCAAGAAATGTACCTCGACACCAACACAGAGTGTGTCACAAACATCAACTTCTCAAGCTTCAACCCACCAAGGATAAAATTTTCAAATCCAGTTCAACTACTGCAAAGAGCCTGGTCATACAGTAGGAAACTGTACGTCTCCATCCTCCAGAAACATGAGAGAACGAAGAAGGCTAAATGGAACTGGATACACACCTGCACCATCCATTCTTGCAGCACCAACATTAGAAAGGAACCATGAATTACCAGCACCACACCAAACAGTCTTGATGATATTCAAGAAATGCTCAAGCAAGCACTTTCAATTGGTAACAATAACTCTACAGCAGCCTCTGCATTCTCAGTTCCCACATGTAGCTTTTCAAATGGTTGGTTTCTTGACTAAGGTGCCTCTAACCATATGACATTCAATTCTAGCATATTTGAAAACAAGCATCCTATTGTTACACCTAAAATCCAAACTGCAGATGGATCTGAAATAGCTGCTAGTCATATTGATCAGGTTAAAGTCTCAGAAAAGATACATATATCTGATGTGTTACTTGTTCCAAAGATCAGAATGAATCTTATATCAATTGGAA
Organism: Papaver somniferum; assembly: GCF_003573695.1. Classification (NCBI taxonomy): domain Eukaryota; kingdom Viridiplantae; phylum Streptophyta; class Magnoliopsida; order Ranunculales; family Papaveraceae; genus Papaver; species Papaver somniferum. The sequence goes on from NC_039367.1 coordinate 70,932,745, forward strand.
AACTATGTAATGAGGGGTCTAACATTTACTTCTTCTCTTTTGGTTGTGTGATACATGATCCCAAAACAGAGAAGCTTGTTGGGATAGGCCGTAGAGTTGGGAGACTATATCTTCTCGAAACACTCATTGCTCCCAAACAGTCAAAGAATGAACTTGTTGCAACTGCAACTACAAACTCCTTACCTTCAATTGTGTCTCCTTTTATGTCTTGGTACTCTAAGTTAGGCCATGTTTCTTTCTCTCGTCTTACTTATATGATCAATAAAAGACTATTAGGAACAACTCAGGTTGATAAAGAACCTCATTGCATTTCTTGTAAGTTGGGAAAACAACCTGCTCTTTCTTTCAATAACAGTATTACTCATTCTTTCGAACCCTTTGATCTTGTTCACTCAGATGTGTGGTGAAAGTCTCCCATTGCCTCTAAGGGAGGAGCTTTATATTATGTTAGCTTCATTGATGATTTCTCTTGTTTCACATGGATATATCTTTTCAGTTCTAGGTCAGAATTTTTGAAAATATACACAGATTTCTCTAGAATGGTCAAAAATCAATTTGGAAAATCCATCAAAACCTTTCGTGCTGATCAAGGAGGAGAATACATATCAACTCCTTTCAAAGATTTTCTTAAAACATAAGGTACTCTTCTTCAGTTATCTTGTACTGAAACTCCAGAACAAAACGGTATAGCAGAAAGAAAACATCGTCACATCATAGAGACAGCTAGAACACAACTTCTCTCAGCATCTGTTCCTTCCAATTTTTGGGGTGAGTCAGTCCTAACTGCAGTTTATATAATAAACCGTATTCCATCTATAGTCACAGAAGGAATATCTCCATATGAGCGTCTCTATAAAAAGAAACCAAATTACTCTGAGCTTCATGTTTTTGGTTCAACATGTTTTGTTCTTCTCACTGAACGAGAACGAAACAAACTCAGCAAAAAGAATGCTATCTATGTGTTTCTAGGTTATGGTATTGAACAAAAAGGTTATCGCTGTTATGATCTAGAGAGTCGGTGATTACGTATTTCTCGACATGTTACATTTTGGGAAAATATACCCTTTTGGTCTCTCCCCAGTAGTAAGTCATCCAGTCTAGAACAGTTTTCATATCTAGATCCTTTTGAGGATATATCTCTACCTAGTTCTCAACCAACACCTATTCTTTCCATCACCATCGAAATCACTCCTCTTGAAAGTCTCGAAACTACACAAGATCACTCTATGGAAAATCCTGACACTGCTTCTCAAGAAGGGGATCCTGTGACTGAAAATGATGTTTTACCACCACAAAATCGTCGACCACCAGCCAGGTTTGCAGATTATCATTGCTCTTTATCATCCATTCTATCTTTGCATGAACCGAAGTCTTACAGGGAGGTATCTATAGTTCCAGTCTGGCAAAATTCTATGGGAGAAGAACTGATTGCACACAAGGAAGCTAATCTTGGGATATGGTTGATTAACCACCAGGAAAGTCTGTTATTGGAAGTAAATGGGTATACAAAATCAAACTGATTCAGAAGGAAAGATACAAATCCCGCTTGGTTTCTCAAGGGTACACTCAAGAATATGGTGTAGATTATGAAGAAACATTTGCTCATGTTGCTCGTATGACTACAATTTGTACTCTCCTTGCTGTTGCTGCTGCTTGTAACTGGGATCTACATCAAATGGATGTCAAGAACGCCTTTCTTCATGAAGATCTTCAAGAAGAAGTATATATGAGACCTCCACCTGGAATGCCTCACTCTCCAAATCAAGTGTGCAAGCTTCGTAAAGCTTTGTATGGACTTAAAGAAGCACCTCGTGCTTGGTTTGAGAAGTTTTCCAATGAAATCCTACAGTATGGATTCACTCAAAGTGCATATGATTCAGCTATGTTTACTCGATCAACTAAGAAGGGTATGGTTATTCTACTCTTATACGTAGATGATATGGTTATCACAGGTGATGATAAAGAAGGCATTATTGCTCTTAAATCCCATCTTAGTTCATGCTTCGAAATGAAAGATCTGGGTCCTTTACGATACTTTCTTGATATAGAAGTTGATAATTCATCTGATGGTTGTTTTATTTCACAAGTAAAATATGCCTCTGATATTTTACAACGTGCTGGACTAACAAATAACAAAACTGCAACTACACCTCTTGAACTAAATAGCAAGCTCAATCCTTTTGATGGAAAAATCCTGTCCAATCCTACATTGTATCGAAATCTTGTGGGAAGTCTTAATTACTTGACTATCACACGACCAGACATCATCCATGCAGTTCATATAGTTAGTCAATTTATGTCAACTCCAAGATCCACCCATTATGCAGCAGTGATCAGGATCTTACGTTATATCAAAGGCACTTTGTATCAAGGTATTAAATTTTCATCCACCTCTGATCTTTGTCTTCGTGCATATTCGGATTCAGATTGGGCTGGAGACATCACATATAGACGATCAACTACAAGATACTGCTCATTTCTAGGTAACTCTTTGATTTTTTGGCGTAGTAAGAAACAAACTGTGGTTTCTCGTTCTAGTGCTGAAGCGGAGTATCGAGCTCTTGCATACTCAACCTCTGAGATTGTTTTGATGAGATGGATTCTTGAAGATATGGGAGTTCACCTATCAAAACCAACTCCACTGTATTGTGACAACAAGGTTGCTATTCACATTGCTCATAATGATGTTTTCCATGAACGTACAAAGCATATTGAGATTGACTGTCACTTTGTACGTCATCATTTCAAGAAACAGACTATCGACTTACCTTTTGATCCTTCCGAGCTGCAACTTGCTGATCTCTTCACCAAAACACTGCCTTCAGTGCGCCTCGATTTTTTGGCTTCCAAACTCAACATGTGTTCTGCCCCATCTTGAGTTTCAGGGGGGGGGGGGGTGTGTTAAAAGATATTATCATGATATCTTGGGATATATATCTTCCTCTACATGGCATGTATATCTTTGTTTATTTCTTTCCTGTGATGTATATCTTGTTTCCTTGTTTATCTTTGTTTCTTGTATATAAGAACAGATGTATTATAACTCTTGTTATCACGTTGAATACAACCCTAATATTCAGAACATACATGTCATGACAATCTTTGTCAGTAGGTTCCCTTCCAGGTTCCATTTCCCGAGTCATAAACAAAGGAAGAACCTTGTGATTCTCATTGTTGGAATCAACTACTTCCACTGCAGTATTACGATTTGGAAGCAACTTCACACATATATATATATATAATTGTCATTTGAATGTGGCTTATGCTGTTTCAATATTTTGAAGTTGATAAAACATTCTCGTTGTCGGACCAATAGTTGGTAAAGTATTCTTTGTTTCAACACAAGATGCATCCGAGTGCATAATGTATATTCTGACAAAAAAATAGGTTTCGGCCTAGATACAACCGAGTGCATATGTATATTTTTTTGAAATTTGTGTTGTTATTCTTATTTTTCGTCTTTAATACTTGTTTTTGGTTGATGCTTTGATAATGAATGTGATGGTAATGGTGTTGAATTTATTATTCGACATCATGAAATATTAATTTTGGTAGTGTACAATATATTACAAGAATCACCAGGATAGACCTAGATTTATCCGCCAAGTACATAAGACGCACCTGAGTGCATAATGTATAATTCTGACGGGAAATAGGTTTTGGCTGGTTACACCCGAGTGCATAATGTATATTTTCTTGGTTCTAATAGCAAAAATATTTTGCACAGCTTGCACCTGGGTGCATAATACATATTTTTAAATGATACAAATTTTGGCCAAGTTGCACTTGGGTGCATAATGCATATTTTTATAGGAAATAAATTTTGGTCAAGTTGCACCTGGGTGCATAACGTATCCTCGATCTAGTTTAAATTATTATTTTTTTCGAATTTCATATCAACAACGGATCTTGTTTCGTAGAGATTTTTGAGCCCTTTCTGAGTATATAAATTTTATTAAAATCCGAATTATATTTTTTGAAGTTACGACATTTCTCGCGATTAATTTTAAATTGGAGAGAGAAAATAAATATGAGAGAGAAAAGGATACAGTAAGAGCTAGTACTATGGTGCACTCCATCCCTTCCATATCTTTCATATATAGGGAAGGGATAACACAAGGAAGCCAACCTCACTATGGTGCCCTCTTATCCTTTTCTACACGAAACGGCTACTGAGTAGCTGTATTTTTTTTTTCTAGTTTTTTTTTTCCAATGGGAATATATTTGTCTAGGTAGAAAAAGATATTTTAGAGTTAAAAAAAAAGATATTTTAGAGGTAAAAATGAGATATAGTAGGTAAAAAAAGAGTTTTAGTAAAAAAAAAGAGTGGAAAAGGAAAGTTTTAAGGTAAAACTTTAAAAACCTGAAACGGTGACTCAGTAGCCGTAAAGTGTAAATAAATACTGCAACTGAGCAGCCATATGATTTCTCTTCCCTACAAGTGGGATCAGATGTGATACTCCATGTAGGAAAAGGGGTGGATATCCCTACACATGTAGGGATATGGGAGACCATAGTAGATGGTTTTTGGAGAGTTTGAGAGATAGGGAGGGATAGGGAAGGAATGAGAGCCACCATAGTGCTAGCTCTAAAGAATAAAGTTTAAAGTAAAAGGTATATATGACTAAATTGTCTTGTGTCTTTTTCACCCAGACTCATAGTTTACTTATCCATTACTCCCATACTTTATGGATTTTGGTCATATGACCCATTTCCGCATTCACATAATTGACTGGTCTCTTCTCTCATCTCTCGCTGCGACAGTACCTATTCTATGCTCAAGACAAAAGCTCCACAAAAATTTCTTTACATGCAAGGTGTACTTAGAGAATCTCAGTACGACAAGCTTCAGAAGTCACGAGCTGGTCTTTTATGCTCTCCCAAACAACATCCAGAGAAGCAAGCAAGCTCACATTCAAATAAGTATCTATTGGTGTCTCTCCACCATTTACAAAGATCACAGTAAACCCCAACATTCCTCTACTGTTAGCTGCTGGCTCTCTCTCAAATTAATTACCAAGTGTTTCCAAAAACATACAATGTCTATAGTTTCATAAGATTCTTCTGTAGATGAAATCACAGAGGCTATGAAAGCAAACCAAATACTTATAGATCCTCTCAGGCCTGTGGTTTATCTAAGTTCTGAATCTTTAAAACCCAAGCCTGTCCAAGATGAGAAATGGTGTGCTGTTGGAAAGCTCCATAGTAATTTAAATGTCAATCATCAAGAAGCTCAACACTATGCAACAAGGTACTGGAATCTGAAGAAGGAAGTGATCGTCTCTCCATTTCAAAAGAAGAAAAATTTCTTTCACTTCCATTTCCATCATGTTGCAGATATCTTATCTGCGAATTACCCAAAACCTTGGTTAATTCATGAATCTATTTTATCAATTATTCAAATACCTTTTGAAGGAGTACAAAAGATTAAAGAAGAAGAATTTGATAGAGCTTTTGTTAGCATTACAATGAAAAGGGTTCCAAATGATTACATCACTTATACTGCTCTTGGAAAAATTGCAACTCCTGCTGGAAAAATGATTCTCTTCAAGGATCCGTATGGTAGAGATTTTTATGAGAAGAATGTGGAGGTAATGGTGGAAATAGAGGTATCTCATAGTCTTCCATTTGGTACTGATTGTATGGTAGAAGGGGTAAAGACTTGGATTGAATTCTTCTATTCTCTCCAACCATTCAAACTTTGTCAGTTCTGCAGATCTCTGGACATTCTAAGGATAGTTGTACTCCAAAGAGAAGAGAAATTCTAGCAGCAAAAAGGGCTCTCAAATATCCTCACCTCGTCAATCCTATGTTCAACTTTCAAAGCCTTAACCTACATGAAAGCTTTTCGGTGGCCAATACTACAACTACTCCTCCACCAAACAATCAAATAACTAATCAAAACCCTTTTGCTATATTAGATTCTGTGAATGATGGAGGTAATATGTTTTCAGGAAATCATGTGAGAAATGATGAAAATCAGGCTAGTAAATCAAAGAATTTCGTCCCTAAAGAAATTCCAGCCAAAGCTTGCGCTCAACCAGTTATCCCTGTTGCTAAAACTGGAAATCACTTGGTCTCTGCAAACAACAAATCCATTTTGTTACAAGCCCATAACATTGATAACTTCTCCTATAACCCTTTTCAATCCCGGAAAGATGGTCTGATTACTGCTAAACCTACCGTTAACCCGGATCCGTCATACCCGCCTGGTTTTGGTCCTTACCAAAATTACTCCAAATCCACATCGACTCAAAACCCTCTTTCTTCTTCCTCATCTAGAAAATGGTCCAGAAACAAAAAACGAAAACAATCCCCAATCTCTTCAAACTCTGATGGCACTGTTAACCTTGTTTCTAATAGCCAAAAACGTAAGGAAGCTCCTCATCCTTAATCAAAACAGAAGAAATCCAAACAAATTTTGGATCAAACTCAAAACCCTAATTACTTGAACCCCCCACTTTCAGTCTATCTGATTTTGATCCTTTAACCTTCAAATCTGGTTATGCTGGTGAAAAGACGAGGGTACCCAAATATACCTCAATCTAAAGCTTTTCTACCTATAAGTCCTTTTCCGAAAGTGATTGTCTATGGACTGAATCGAGACAATACAACTAATCGGTTCACACTTCGTGTGACCGTCTATGGATACAAGATCGAGAAAATACAACAACGAAGTATGTTTACTTGATAATGGGTTCAGACTTAACCAAACTCTAGGATTTGTCTATCAAGTAAAATAGGAATTAACATTTGTGCAATTTACTTTAACTTATAATAAACACAATTATAATTGTGGAAAATAAAAGTAAATGACACATCAAGATTTTGTTAACGAGGAAACTGCAAATGCAGAAAAACCCCGGGACCTAGTCCAGAATTGAATACTCTCAGAATTAAGCCGCTATACAAAATTATACCAACTTCGTGTAGTTGAGACCAAGCAACTAAACCTATAGTTCACCTAGTTTCCTCAGTATCCCTGCGCCTCCAACTTGTAAATAAGTCGCACACTTGGAACAATTCCTTTGGTTCGTATTCCAAACAGTAAAGAAACAACAAATCTGTTCGGTAACAACTCTTTTCAATCAACGTGATATGAGTTTGACAAAGGCTCTTCCGTTTAACCAATAAACTCTTTTGTCGGGTCCTTAGATCAATCTCTCAACAACTACCGAAGTAATTGTTAGACTATGCAATCAATACTATTAATCACAAAGAACAGGGGGTCAGTCCACGAGTGAGTTGGATGGAGTTTAATGTATTTTGAATCTTGGGGATTTTGAGGGAGTGTAAGAGAGTATAGGGAGTTTGAGAGAGTTTGGTGTGTTGAGTGTAGGGAGTTTGAGCGACTCTCGCAAAATCTCTACTTTTTTGAGAGATTTGGAGTGAGGCAAAAATACACTATAAACTCCCTAGAACTCCCCAGAACTCCCCCAAAAAAAAAAACTCCCTATCATTCTAATTTTTACCACTAACAGGGAGTTTAAGAGTTTCTTTCTAACTCCCCCACGACTAACGGGGTTTTTTAGGGAGTTTGGGAGACTCTTCTAAACTCTCCCACGACTAACGGGATTTTGAGAGACTCCCTCGAACTCCCTCACGACTAACGGGAAAAAACACAACTACACCCAACTCCCCCAACTCCCTTGAGGACTAACACCCTGGAAGTGTATTGATGCCGATCTACTCAACTAATTGTTAAGTGCATATTTTGTATATATTTAGTGTCGAATCCATGCTAGTAATTGATATATATTCTTACGAATTATTATATATTACTCTTGTTTTCTTTTATGGGATTTTTAATAAAGTGCCCATGTGGGGAAATGCATTCAAAAAAATGCCCACGTTTTTTCATATATAATTTAATGCCCATGCCGTTAACAATTCCGTCCGGTCCCACCAAAGCAGTAAATTCTCGTTGACTTAGTCAATTTCTTACCTGAGGTGATGAGATTTTGGTGGGTACATTTACTAAAGTACCCTAGAGAACTTATCGTCATTTGTGACCATTGGCTTAATAAATCTATGGCTAGGATTAATTTTCAGAGATGTCTACAGGTGGTTAAAGAGAATGACTATATTAATTACACGTGCTTAGACGATATAGGGTATGTCATGGTCGGTGAAGAGAGAATCACTCATTCTTTTTGCGGTGGTGTTGCATCACTGATACATTTACAATTTTTCTTGTTTATAAATCTGATGAATAGAAAATCATGGTCGTTAGTGGCAAAAGTGGTGACCGCCAGTAAGGAACACTTCTACACTTAATTTTTCTTTCGTTGTTTTATCAATCGGGGAAAATGGGTATAGTTTGATTTTAGGGTTTCAGAGATATTATTGATTTTGGAAGAACAGATAAAATTCAGTTCTGCGAGAATGGCAGCAACGAAAATCTACATCAGCAGCAAACCCATTTTTTCTCTTGCCTTCTAATTAACAACTTCGTCCACGGATCACAACAACTCAACCAAATAATCCCAAATCAAACACAATTTCTGAAACCCCCTTTTCATTGATTACTGTAAATTTGTTTTTTTTTTCTTTATTAACAGAGATGAGTTTCTCTCGCTTTTGAGAGATGGGTTCCTATGTAATCTTATGTTTTGTGGTTGATCTTGATTGCTTGATCCAATTAAGTAAAGGATAACAACATGATAATTGATTGAATCGCTGTTATTGAAGTTTCGTTCTTCATATGATAGTTGTCAATGGCGTGATTTCGTTTAAATAATTGTTGTTGGTCCAAATATTTGTTAGTATTTGTTAACAGAAAATCGGGAAGAAGATGAACACTGATTTGCTGTTTTGAGTTCTGAATCTTCTGATTTAGCTCGAGTCGGCAATGACTCACATCTTTAACTCGGTGACGATTCAAAACTGAATCACTATTCTAACTCAATCCTAATTAGATGATTCAGGGGCTTGGATCATTGGATGCCATTTCTCAAACCAGATTTATCGCCACGTATACGGTAACTTCTGCCACGTATGCAGTAACTTCTGTTAACCGTTTTTTCAATAAAACGGGACGGAAAAAGGTCAATTCATGACATTAAATAAATTATGAAAAAAATGTGGGTATTTTATTAAATGCATTTCCCCACATGGGCATTTTATTAAAAATCCCTTCTTTTATTTATGTTTTGTTAGGTGAATCATCCGAAAAGAAGTGAAAAGAGCTATAAAAGTGAAGTCTACAAGTGGAGAAGGGCTAAAGACCAAGTGAAACTCGCTCAAAGTCAGGCTTTCTTCCCATCATCTTGAAGAAGACGCGAATACGAAGCCAACGACGAAAGAATAGGGTCAATCTGATGTCATATGAAGAAGTTATGGATGAAACAATAATAAGCTGGAATGAAGATGGCTAAGGGGAATCCACTTTAGTACGAGGCAGACACATTTTCAAAGGAACTACTAATTACAGTCAGATACTTTACTTGGGGGAAACCAGGAATTCAAATGATGTTAAAGGCACCAGCCATTTGGTTCAGGATTGCTGCCTTCTTCCACACGATTTCTTCTCCGGTTCACGGCCAGTTTCTCTGGTTGGGTTTGAGTTCATATGCATGGCTGCTATCATTGGCAGTGGTGATTGATGAGAAGGCATGGAACGAGGTCAGAGATATCCGGAGTTGAGCTGGTGGTAGTTTTCCGATCGATGGAGCTTGGCAGATTGGTGATCGTAATGGTTGATCGATGACGAGAAGTGAACTCTGTTGAGTATTTTTTGGTTTCCGAGTAAAACAGTGGTAGTGAATGATGGCTTGGAGGTGTTTCCGTTGTTGATAGAGAAGAACTCAAGATCGAGATGAACAATGGATCGAGATGGGTATGGTGGTGACTCTCGAGATCGGCAGTAGACGATGAATGGTGATTGATCAATATGGTGTTGTGGTTTTGGGTTGCTGCACTAATCTGCAGTTGAGAACCAAGGATGGTGATTATTTATGGTGGTTTCGAAAATCAGAAATGGAGGAGGAAGAGGATTGTATTGATGATAATAGCTCGAGAGAGGTGATCGATAATGAACAAAGAGAATGGTCCAAGTTTTGTTACTGCTGGCATTTGCTGCTGATGGAAATGACACAAATGCCGACCCATGAAGCCGAGAGGAATCCAACCAAAAAAGGGAAACTAAAAATGGTACGTTGCTGCCATTAAATGATGGAAGATGGAGAGAGTAGAGCAGGGAGTAATAATGAAGTTACGGAAGACTTGGAACTCGAGTATGGCCACTTCCATTGATCCTTGGTGATGAATATTGTTAGAGCAGTGCTCGGTCAAACTCGCATGCGTTGCTATCTCAAGCATGTTTATCAATGTTAGTGATCAAAACTATAAGTCTTGATTTCTACTCTCTTATAGCTAAGTCTCTGACTAGGATAATAAGTGCAGTTGAGATCAAGGACTTCATGGCGATTCATCATACAAGTAGAAGATATACTCAAGGAACCGGTGGAACTTCTCGACAAAAAGGTATGTGGAGACTTGAACTTATCTGTCACTCAAAAGTCTATCTATTTAATCTCCTACTCTTTGAGACAAAAAGTCGTATGCTATATATATAGACTAGATTATACACATTTGGTACTTCGAGCCGAGTATACCTCGTCTATCTATATCTCGAAATATGTGTTGGTAAGCTTTTCGCTTCGACCAAGTTTATCTTTACCTAGTGACGAAAGTCATGATATGTTTCAATCACTTTGAAAATTGCTTTGACGAAAAATAGTGTAACAACTATATAACGTCCTCTAAGAATATTTCAATGATTGGAATGAGAGTTTAGATTACATAACCAATGGATTCCTTGAACCGAAGTTTTCGAAATTTGTTGATCAAGAGAACCGGAAGTATGACAAGTGCAAGTCCGCGAACTTCCGAAGTTCTCAAACCCGAGAATTTCTGCTGGAGTTGACAAACTACTTGCGTGAGCCAAGTCCGGGAACCCAGTCCGCGAACCGGCGAAGTTCTCAAACCCGAGAATTTCCGTTGGAGTTTGTAAACTCTATCCGTTGTCTTAAGTCCGCGAACCTAGTCTGCGAACTTGAGAAGGTTATATATCTAAAGATGATTTCTGAACTTAATCTTAGAAGACTAAGGAATGCATTTGCAAACCGTGTCTATCAAAGTTCATGAACCGATTCGAGTGAATCAAATCATCTTTGCTTCAATTGTGTCTTATGTAGTTACATAAGATTTCCTTGCAATTGAACAACTCTCTTAACTAGTTCATTTGAGTCATTTAAACTAGTTATGGTGAAGAAGAACATGGTTGGTATGAAACGCTCATATGGTTAACCTTTTGGTAAACTATTGTTGAACCAACAATGTACACGTTTGGGTGCGGTTAACAAACCTAGAAGCGTACAGTCATTTGTGTATACCAAGCTAAGTTTTTGATCTAACGGTTGAGAAATATTAGCTTGAATCTAAATCAGGTTTTCATCTAACAGTGGATATTGATTGCTTTGTAACTAAAGAAAAACCCTGGTTTGAAAGACTATATAAAGGGACATCTTGCAACTCTGCAAAACTAATCCCCACACCTTACGTGTGACACTAGTTTTCGTGCTAGAGTCGATTCTCCTTTAACCTTTGGTTTTCTTCTTCTAAAACCAAGTTAACGACTTAAAGACTTCATAGGGATTATGAAGCCAGACCGATACTACTTTTATCATAGTTGTATGATCTGATCTTGCATCTTCTATCGTAATAGTACAATCATATTGATTGGCTTGAGATCGTGAGAGTTCTCCGATAGGAAAGATATAAAAAGTAATCACAAACATCTTCGTCTCATTGTTTGTGATTCCGCAACATCTTGTTTCGCTACCATACGATTAAGATTGTTGTGAGGTGATTGATTAATCTAGGCTTTTCTTCGGGAATATAAGACCGGATTATCAATTGGTTCCTGTTCGCCTTGATTATTATCAAAAGATGGAACAAAAACTTTAGGGTTTTTTCTGTGGGAGACAGGTTGATCCTTTGATAGACTTGTCTGTGTGAGTCAGATTTGTTTATTGTTAAAGCATGCGATTTTGGGTCGTAGCAACTCTTAGTTGTGGGTGAGATCATCTAAGGGAATCAAGTGCGCAGTATCCTGCTAGGATCAGAGGCGTAGGGAGTATAACTGTACCTTGGTTCAGTGGGAGACTGATTGGGGTTCAGCTATAGTCCAGTCCGAAGTTAGCTTGGAGTAGGCTAGTGTCTGTAGCGGCTTAATACAGTGTGTATTCAATCTGGACTAGGTCCCATGGTTTTTTTGCATTTGCAGTTTCCTCGTTAACAAAATTTCTGGTGTCTGTGTTATTTCAGTTTCCGCATTATATTGTTTATCTTTATAATTGAAATAATACAGGTTGTGCGTTTAGATCGTCAATTCGATTAATCCAACCTTTGGTTGTTGATTATCATTGATTGATCCTTGGACATTGGTCTTTGGTACCGTCCAAGTTATTCCTTGTGTTTGATTAGGACTCGCTGATTTCTATTAGCTTGAGTAAATCAAAACAAGAGAGATATATTAACTTCTTGAGATACTTTTACCAAGATTGAGTCTGACTGTCTAGTTGATTCTCTAGAAAGTATTTCAGAGTTAGTCCATACATATTGCTAAGCTAAATATTGGGTGGTGTTGTTAGACCCCCGCAATATGATCTTGAAGTGAGTGTTGATGGTAATTGCTGCCGTGAACATCTATTGGTGATAATGGAATTGGCTGTGAACTGATGGTGATCACGACTGAGAAGTGGAAGCTCGAGCTGGCACAGTTGGTGTTTATGAAGTTTACAGATGGAAGTTTTAGCCGTAAAAATAAGAGAAAGATCAAGGAGAAGATACAGATGGGAAGTTCTAGCTGCAAAACTGTAGAGAAAAGATACAAGAGAAGTTACGGACGGAAAATCTGGTCGTGGGAAATGAAAATGTGGGGGTCTAACAACCTCACCAAATATTTCGATTAGCAATCTGTATGGACAACCTCCAATATACTTTTATGAGAATCAACTAGACAGTTAGACTCGATCAATAGAAAAGTATATCAAAGAGTTCTTATATCTCTATCTCTTGATTTAAATCTTACTCAAGCAATCTGCGAGTCTTGATTAAATACAAGAGAGATAAACTAGTACGGTACCAAAGACCAATGTCCAAGGATCAATCAATTTCCAATCAACAACCAAAGGTTGGATTTCACTATTGATCGATACAACGCACAACCTGTGATATTTCAATTATATAACAAAATATAATGCTGAAAAGAAATAACACATACACCAGAAATTTTGTTAACGAGGAAACCCCAAATGCAGAAAAACCCCGGGACCTAGTCCAGATTGAACACCACACTGTATTAAGCCGCTACAGACACTAGCCTACTACAAACTAACTTCGGTCTGGACTATAGTTGAACCCTAATCAATCTCACACTGATTCAAGGTACAGTTGCGCTCCTTACGTCTCTGATCCCAGCAGGATACTATGGACTTGATTCCCTTAGCTGATATCACCCACAACTAAGAGTTGCTACGACCCAAAGTCGAAGACTTTAATAAACAAATATGTATCACACAGAAAAGTCTACGGTAATAGATAAATCTGTCTCCCACAGATAAACCTACGAGTTTTGTTCCGTCTTTTGATAAAAATCAAGGTGAACAAGAACCAATTGATAAACCAGACTTATATTCCCGAAGAACAACCTAGTATTATCAATCACCTCACAATAATCTAAATCGTATGGTACCGAAACTAGATATGGCGGAATCACAAACGATGAGACGAAGATGTTTGTGATTTCTTTTTATCTTGCCCTATCGGAGATATAATCTCAAGTCAATTATTCCAATTGAACTCGTACGATAGAAAATGGCAAGATCGGATCGCTCAACTACAAGAGAAGTAGTTTCGTCTGGCTTCACAATCCCAATGAAGTCTTTCAGTCGTTAATCGACAGGGTCTCGAGAAGAAACCTACGATTAAAGGAGAATCGACTCTAGCAAACCAACTAGTATCACACAGGAGGTGTGGGGATTAGTTTTGCACAATTGTTAGACGTCTCCTTATATAGTTTTCAAATCAGGGTTTGCAATCCAAGTTACCTTGGTAACAAAGCATTCAATATTCACCGTTAGATGAAAAACCTGATTTATCCAAGCTAATATCTTTCAACCGTTAGATCGAAACTTAGCTTGTCACACAACAATAAATTGTATTCATTTAGGTTTGAGTAACCGTACCTAAACGTGTACATTGGTTGGTTGACAAATGGTTAGCCATATGAGTGTTTTCATATTAACCGTATTCATCTTTCTCATAACTAGTTCAAATGACTCAGAATAACTAGTTTAAGAGTTGTTCAATTGCTTAGGTATTTATTCATAGACACAATTGAAACAAAATCGGTTTGATTCATTTGAATCAATTCATGAACAATATACCCACGGTTTGCAAAGATTGCATTCCTTATAATTTATTGTTTTAAATCCATGAACTACCGATTTGAGAAATAACCAGCTTGGGTACGCGTACGGGTATGCGTACCTTAGCTACCGGATTTTGAGTTGGTTTTGGTTCCCAAACTCAGCAGACTTTTTTGGGTGAAAAAGTTTCGCCAGTACGCGTACGGGTACACGTACCTAAGGTGACTGGTTTTTGAGTTCGTAAACTTCAAACCCAGTAGAATTTCACGGACGTGAACTTACGCCAGTATGCGTACGGGTACGCATACCCAACCCGTCTCCTTAACCAATACCGCATGCACCAATATGCACGCACTTGGTTTCCGACACATGGATTTATACACAAATGTGAGAACACACTAAATGCTTACATCCATAGGTGGTTACATATTCTCAACTCTACATTTCAATCATTGAAACATTCTTCTATAATGTTATAACAGTCGTTAGACATAAAGAATCGACTATCGTCATCAAAGCTATTTTCAAGATTGAAACGTTATCATGAATTTCGTCACGGGTAAAGATGAAGATGGTTAAAGCAAAATCTTACCAACGCATATTTCAAGAAAAAGATAGGTGAGTAAACTCGGCTCGAAATAGCAAATGTGTATGTATGAAAACTATCATACTTATACGATTGTTGTCTCAAGAGTAGGAGATATAGTAGATAGACTTTTGAGTGACAAGATGAGTTGAAGTCTCCACATACCTTTTAGTCGGATGAAGTTCCACCGGTTTCTTGAGTATTTCTTCGTCTTTGCAAGATAATCGCCATGGAGTCTGGAGCTCAACTATTCCTAACTATCCTAGAACGAGACTTAGTGATAAGTATACTAGAAATCAAGACATATAGTTTTGATCACTAATATTGACAAACATATTTTATATAGCAACTCATGCGAGTTCGACCGAGCAATGCTCTAATAATCTCCCCCTTTGTCAATTTTAGTGACAAAACTATCAGTACATATGGATTACAAAATAAATAAAACTTTGTAGCTTCTCGTCCACATGCTTGATCTCCTTGGAGATTCAACGTTACTCAAAAACTTCGTCTTTTCCAAGTACTCCCATGATTCCAAAGGTTGTAAGTTCAGCATCATAGTTGTTGAAGTTCCATAGCCATAACAATGAGAAAACAAAGGCTCTCGATCATTGTTATACAGTGTCATAGTATTATTACACAACATCAAAGTTCTCATATCACAACTTTGACAACAGTACTATGGTGATATGTATCACCCCCCCTTAGTCAATACTTCGTCTCAACATGAAAACCACTCCCCCTTACCTAATGACCCGTAAAGCACGTAAATCATATGTATTTGTAGTGTGAACTACACATTAATTCTCCCCCTTTTTGTCAATAAAATTGGCAAAGGTACGAAAACGGGATCCTAATGAAAATTTTCATGGAGACACTTCAATACCAAAGAAAAGTACATACCAACTTGTTTAGATGAAATCATAAAGCCGAAGCTAAATGCAATATTCCACAGCCGCACTCCCCACAAAGATATGGAAATTAAGCGCAAGTTCAAAAGAACTCTCCCCCATTTGATGTCATTCCCTAGAGAACAACAAGAGCGACCTTACTTTTACAAGAAAATAAGGATTTTATTGGACACCAAAAACCATAAAGAAATGATTTCTATATCCAAAAAACTCAATTAAACTAACCACAAGAGAACCCATGATTAATTTAATCGGAATACACAAACAAAATAACCACAAACGAATCTATGATTAATCTAGCTGGAAATGCTCGACATAAGAAAACTTACGGAGCTACGACTAAGTTCATCATAAAAGAATGATTAACTCAATCGTCTTATGCTCAACACAAGAGAACCTTATGGAGCATTGCACTATACATATAAAATATGGACCAGGGAATGATCAATACTGCAGCATATACAAGGATTCTTTCTATTTTCCATCACTATTTGCACAATGACATATAATAGACATAATCCTTGCGAACAAAAGATTTTAACCTATCTTCAATCAATAATTGACATAATAGGCTTAACCTTTGTTTGTAAAAAGTTCATTCCTTCTTTTATCAACACATGCATATCGACATATAAAGGAGATAACTTTCGACATCATATGGGACAATAATAGTTCACGGACGTAAACACACATATCCCATAACATATTGCAATATATAAAACCATAAAGATTAATACTGCAAAAATCATCTTCCAAACCAATTTTTAGAATTTAAATAAATAAATCTAAAAAAATAAAGATGAAAACAAAATGGACATAGCTATGTGTACTCACAATAAATGGATATTCCAAACTCTAGTTATTCTTCCTAAATCATAAGAGATAAATTCTCATAAGAAAACTTTCTAGACATTGATATCTTTGAGAAATTCTGCATCGTTCCCGAACTCCTTGTCATCAACAACCATTGGAACATAAGGTTCATGGAGGAAGGAGTCAATACCAACAAACCGTCTTGGCTGGAGATGTCGAATCAGAGCCTTCTGAATTTCCAAAGATCTTAGCACACAAGCCTTTATATGTCGAATCTCCTTTCTTGTCTCTTTCAACTCATCAAGAGCATCAGAGAATTTCTGGGAGTTAGAAGGAATTGCCCTTGGCTTCCTTTCTTTTTCTTTTCAAGGATGGAGACACAGGAGTTTTTTCTTTTTCCTTGGTGATTGATGGCTTAACAATCATATTGATATCTTTACCATCTAAATACATGGTGCTTGGAGTTTCCATGGTACGGTTTTGTGAGAGGGGTTCACAATTAAACTTCAACAAGCAGTCTTAAGATATAAAGAGTATTAGAAACGGAAAAAGGAATGTAGGGATTTGAAACCTTTAAACAGGTTCATATACGTCCAACTCACAACCCTATAAAGAACGGAATTGTCGATAATAACCCTCTTCTTTTGGAAAATTGGTCCCTTCCAATACCAACAGTGATATGAAGAAATTCCAAAGCCAAACAACTCAAAGCTAAAAAAACCAAAGAAAAGAAAATATTTTATATTTTAATTTTAAAGCCTGAGGTGTGCAAGATCTTGTTTCTTTTGAACAGGTACATGAGACAAGATGCACAAAAAAACAATACAATCACGTTGTGCTGTGGTGAACAACGATTTGTCCACCATGACCCTTTTGTACGGAATCAATGGAACTCTGCCTTTCCGTATGTTTAGACCAGTTTTTCCTCTCTAATGGTCTATATCTTTCTTTGGAAACCAGTCTTTTCAAAGAGGACAAGATCTTAAATACCTTACTTGTTTTCTCTGCGAGTTTAAGCTTATTGGCTAAACGATCTGCTCTTCGTTGAAGCTTGTTGACATATCTCATCTTGTGTTTGTACTTGAAACACTTTGAAAATTCACGTCCCTTGAGAGAACAATAGGAGCATGTCAACGCAAAGAATGGTTCAGGGGCCTTTGAAATGCAAGCTGCTAGGCACATAGTAGATCCTGAAACATTAAGTAAAGGGTTTCCAAAAGACGGGTCAGATTCTTCCATCTTGATTGGGCTCTCTTCTAAAAGATTATCAAGATTGATGTATGTATTGCTACAATTATCAAAATTAATATTTTCAGACAGAAGAGCAATACTTGATTTCTTGTCTTCATCAGAATCATAATTGTCAAACATCTCATCAAGTGTCACATCAAGACCTTTGTTCCTAGTGTATTTTCTACGATTTGGGAACTCATTTGCAAAATGACCAAATCCTTTACACTTAAAGTACTGAGGCATATCCTGGTCATCAGTTTCATCTGTGTCCCTATTTTTAGAAGGAATACGATTATGAGGTTTGACTGATGCCTTTGGCTTATCTCTGGAGAACCGTTTACTTCTCTTCAACAGAAGATCTCTAAACTGTCTTGTGATCATCGAGCCTGATTTGTCGAGATCTTCATCTGATGAATCTATCTCAGAGGGATCATCTTCAGAGATATACACATTTTTACTTTTATCAAGTAATTTTGTGTCTTTCAGTGCTTTGAACGCAACATCCTTAGATTTGGACGAGTGTTCGTGATCAAAGATCTTAAGCTTCCCAACCAGCGTATTTCTGGAGAGGTTATCAAGGTTATGTCCCTCAACCATGGCATGCTTCTTAGAATCGTATCTAGATGGCAGCGATCTGAGAATTTTTATCACAATGTCCTTTTCAGGAATAGTCTTAC
This sequence comes from Papaver somniferum, assembly GCF_003573695.1. Lineage (NCBI taxonomy): Eukaryota > Viridiplantae > Streptophyta > Magnoliopsida > Ranunculales > Papaveraceae > Papaver > Papaver somniferum. Next base: position 70,951,400 of record NC_039367.1, read on the forward strand.
CCAATGCAAAAGATGCATTAACAATTTCAGGAACTTTGTGATTAAACTCATCAAATGAATCCTCATCTGTCATACAAAGGTTTTCCCAATCGGAATTAAGGTTTTGAAGCCTAGCTTCCTTTTCACTGGTATTTCCTTCGAATACGGTTTCTAAGATATCCGACGCATCTTTAGACCTAGTGCAATTTTACACATGGTGCTAAAGATTTGGGGTAATGGCATGTATGATGGCATTCAAACCGTCGGAGTTTTGCTTTGCAGCAAGTATCTCTGCAGCATCGTATTCTCCAATATTTTTTAGAACATTAACGTTACCTACTGCAACAACGGGAGCATCATAGCCATTAACAACATATACCCATCATTGAAAATCACGGGCTTGAAGAAACACAAGCATAACAATTTTCCACCATAAGTAATTCGATCCATCGAAGACTGGTGGTACGTTAATAGAGATAGCACCTTTGTCCATAGAGTTAGATCGATACAAACACAGACTTTTAAGGTCTTGAACATGTTTGCCTACTCTGATACCAATTGAAAATATGGGGGTCTAACAACCTCACCCAATATTTCGATTAGCAATCTGTATGGACAACCTCCAATATACTTTTATGAGAATCAACTAGACAGTTAGACTCGATCAATAGAAAATTATATCAAAGAGTTCTTATATCTCTATCTCTTGATTTAAATCTTACTCAAGAAATCTGCGAGTCTTGATTAAATACAAGAGAGATAAACTTGGACGCTACCAAGGATCAATCAATTTCCAATCAACAACCAAAGGTTGGATTTAACTATTGATCGATACAACGCACAACCTGTGATATTTCAATTATATAACAAAATATAATGCGGAACAGAAATAACACAGACACCAGAAATTTTGTTAACGAGGAAACCGCAAATGCAGAAAACCCCGGGACCTAGTCCAGATTGAACACCACACTGTATTAAGCCGCTACATACACTAGCCTACTACAAACCAACTTCGGTCTGGACTGTAGTTGAACCCTAATAAATCTCACACTGATTCAAGGTACAGTTGCGCTCCTTACGTCTCTGATCCCAGTAGGATACTACGCACTTGATTCCCTTAGCTGATCTCACCCACAACTAAGAGTTACTACGACCCAAAGTCGAAGACTTTAATAAAAAAAATTGTATCACACAAAAAAGTCTACGGTAATAGATAAATTTGTCTCCCACAGATAAATCTACGAGTTTTGTTCCGTCTTTTGATAAAAATCAAGGTGAACAAGAACCAATTGATAAACCAGACTTATATTCCCAAAGAACAGCCTAGTATTATCAATCACCTCACAATAATCTAAATCGTATGGTAGTGAAACTAAATATTGCGGAATCACAAACGATGATACGAAGATGTTTGTGATTTCATTTTATCTTTCCCTATCGAAGATAAAATCTCAAGTCAATTATTCCGATTGAACTCGTATAATAGAAAATGGAAAGATCAGATCGCTCAACTACAAGAGAAGTAGTTTCGTCTGGCTTCACAATCCCAATGAAGTATTTCAGTCGTTAATCGATAGGGTCTCGAGAAGAAACCTACGATTAAAGGAGAATCGACTCTAGCAAACCAACTAGTATCATACAGGAGGAGTGGGGATTTGTTTTGCACAGTTGCTAGACGTCTCCTTATATAGTTTTCAAATCAGGGTTTGCAATCCTAGTTACCTTGGTAACAAAGATTCAATATTCATCGTTAGATGAAAAACCTGATTTATCCAAGATAATATCTTTCAACCGTTAGATCGAAACTTAGCTTGTCACACACAAATGAAATGTATTCATTTAGGTTTGAGTAACCGTACCTAAACGTGTACATTGGTTGGTTGACAAATGGTTGACCAATGGTTAGCCATATAAGTGCTTTCATGTTAACCGTATTCATCTTTCTCATAACTAGTTCAAATGACTCATAAGAACTAGTTCAAGAGTTGTTCCATTGCTTAGGTCTTTATTCATAGACACAATTGAAACAAAATCGGTTTGATTCACTTGAATCAATTCATGAACAATATACCCACAATTTGCAAAGATTGCATTCCTTATAATTTATTGTTTTATGTCCATGAACTACCAATTTGAGAAATAACCAGCTTGGGTACGCGTACGGGTATGCGTACCTTAGCTACCGGATTTTGAGTTGGTTTTAGTTCCCAAACTCAGCAGACTTTTTCGGGTGAAAAAGTTTCGCCAGTACGCGTACGGGTACACGTACCTAAGGTGACTGGTTTTTGAGTTCGTAAACTTCAAACCCAGCAGAATTTCACGGACGTGAACTTCCGCCAGTATGCCTACGGGTACACATACCCAACCTGTCTCCTTAACCAATACCGCATGCACACATATGCACGCACTTGGTTTCCGGCACATGGATTTATATACAAATGTGCGAACACACTAAATGCTTACATCCGTAGGTGGTTACATATTCTCAACTCTACATTTCAATAATTGAAACATTCTTCTATAATGTTATAACAATCGTTAGACATAAAGAATCGACTATCTTCATCAAAGCTATTTTCAAGATTGAAACGTCATCATGACTTTCGTCACGGGTAAATATGAAGATGGTTAAAGCAAAAGCTTACCAACACATATTTCGAGAAAAAGATAGGCGAGTAAACTCGGCTCGAAATAGCAAATGTGTATGTATGAAAAGTATCATACTTATACGACTGTTGTCTCAAGAGTAGGAGATAGAGTAGATAGACTTTTGAGTGACAAGATGAGTTCAAGTCTCCACATACATTTTAGTCGAATGAAGTTCCACTGGTTCCTTGAGTAGTTCTTCGTCTTTGCAAGATAATCTCCATGGAGTCTGGAGCTCAACTATTCCTAACTATCCTAGACCGAGACTTAGTCATATGTATACTAGAAATCAAGACATATAGTTTTGATCACTAATATTGACAAACATGCTTGATATAGAAACGCATGCGAGTTTGACCGAGCAATGCTCTAACAGGAAAAGAAGAAGAAAATAGGCTGTCAGTTCCATGGAACTGACAAGCCAAAGACTAAGCGGGTTGGGCTTCTTTCAGGGCTTGTTCGACACATGACGCGGCTCATTGGCTGTGTGGGGTTATTTCACATGAGTTTGGCTAGGTTTTGGTGGAATTTTGGCAAGTTTAACATCTTATTTCGACCGAAATTCGAGCACGGGACTTCTACAACTTGGAGACTATTTAAGAGACACTTCTTAACCTAAATCCTATATACATCTCATATTATATTTTTTGTTTTCATTCATATTTTAGGGTTTACCCCTTTAAGGGGAAACCGGGTAACAGTGTAATCATGAGCAACTAAATTCTTGTTGGTTAGGATGAATTCAAAGTTCCGGGTGTGAAGCTTAATTATTATACAAAGATATTTGAAGTTTTTATCATATTATCGATTGTGTTTTCTATACCTAGGGTTTATGATTGATTTCTAGATTATTCAAGTGTACAATGGGATTAATCTTTTGATCATTTTATTGCTAGTATTGAGTTAGGAGATACGTAATCGTCGAATAATTCATACACAAGTAGAAATCGCGAGACCTTGCAGAGGGATTCTGTGGAGCAATTGCGAGTGAAGACAACATCAGCAAGTGAACCTTTATCTAAGAGTTTAACTACTGGGATCAACCAAATTCACAAATCCTAAAGCGTTCAGTTGGATTACACCTTGAGTGAGCAACTACTTGGTGGTTCAGTTGGATAAAATATGATATTGGAGAGCTTCCGAATCCGTGGTAAAAGGAGTTTTGGGGATAGCACTGAGCTAGATGTTATTCTATGGTTGGTGATATATGATTCTTACGAAAGGTAAACGAGTATTTTATGCGAGTCAACGTTTGGTAACGGAGAATGATTCCTAATCATCTTTTCATCTTATTATTCATTATTCTTTTTGTTTATTATAAAGAAACCAGTCCCCCCTTTTTAGTATTTTTTATTATTTTGTTGAACCAAATAACTTATCAATTACATAGCTCTCTATAGGAACGATCCTTACTACCGCTATATTATTTATTTAATTAGTGGGAAATATCTCGATTAATTTGTTGTGGTTACGATACATATCAAATTTTGGCGCCGCTGCCAGGGAGCGGTTGTCAATTGATTTGTTATTTGTTTAGCTTGTTTTTGTTTTTTAGATTTTTTATTTTGTTCTTGTGAGTCATCATGTGTACTTACGGACATAACATGTACGGAGCACAAGACCAATCATCATATTATAGTGGTGATCAATTTGGTTTTCAATCTCAATATTATGACAACTACCAACCTTTCCATGGGTATAATCAAAATCAATCTTTTAGCTATGATCAATATCCTACGGAACCTTATGGTTATTCTCATGCATATCAACAACCTTATGACGAGTATGTAAGTGAAAAACCACAAGGATGGGGGGATAGTTATGCTTCTAATCATGATTCTTCTAGTCTTACAGATCTAATGCACCGATTTATGGATAATATGGATCGGGAAAATCAAAAGTTGGACCAGCACATTCAAATGATGGATGAACGCGACCAGACTATGGAAAGTTTTGCTCCTAAAGATAGTTCTTCTACTCTCGAAGATCTAATTCACCAATTTATCAATAGTTTGGATCGGGAAAACCAACAGCTGGACGAACACAACAAAAAGACTGAAGATACACTTCAAGAAGAGAAATGGATCAAATTAAGAAGGGAATAAATAAGGAAGAAGTTTGGCCTCAAAGACAAATCAATACTGACGTTCCCATGATCAATAATGGATATACGATTCATGAGTATCTCTAAGATGAGCAACCTTTGGAAAGTCTTTGAAATAATGGTAATGTTATTCCAACTCCGGATTATTATAACGATCACTCGCCTATTCAAAAGGAGGAGAATGGATATGACATAACCGTTGTTATAAATGGTGTAACGTACTCAAACAATGATTTTAGGATTTGTACCAACGAACTAGACTTTTTAGGAGATGATTTTGATTCCGATGACGACGTTGTTGAAGAAATAGAGATTGAGAATGAAACCAAACTGATAGGATTTGTACCAAGCTATAACGATTTCACTATACATATATTATGCTAATCATTGTGTGAAGTTGTTAATAGAATTGCAGATTGTTTTCTGGGCAGACTACCAGATTTTCAGATTGTTGGTATATGGATAATAACAAAGGAGTCGGGATGACGACTTTAAACCAAGCGCTAAATGGGAGGCAACCCATAGGTTTTGTATCTTGAACCCTTTTTGTTAGAGAATTGCTCGGTCGAACTCGCACGCGTTGCTATCTCAAGCATGTTTGTCAATGTTAGTGATCAAAAGTACAAGTCTTGATTACTAGCCAATATAGCTAAAGGTCTCGGACTAGGATAGAAAGTGTAGTTGAGCTCAAGACTCAATGGCAATCATCATACAAGATGAAGGACTACTCAAGGAACCGGTGGATCTTCATCGACTAAAAGGTATGTGGAGACTTGAACTTATCTATCACTCAAAAGTCTATTTACTCTATATCCCACTCTTGAGACAAAAGTCATTTTGATATATAGACTTTGTTTATACACATTTGCTATTTCCAGTCGAGTTTATCTCGCCTATCTATTTCTCGAAATATGTGTTGGTAAGCTTTCATTTTAGCCAAATTTATCTTTACCTAGTGACGAATGTCATGTTGTTTCAATCACTTTGAAAATTTCTCTGACGAAAAATGGTCTATTGTATGTCATGGTGCAAATTGTGATAGAAAATAGAATGAATCCTTGTGTATTCCGCAGTAATTGATCTCCCTGATCCATATTCTATGTATTACTGTGAGGCTCCGTAATGTGTCTTATGTTAAGCACTAAACAACCAAGTTGATTGTTTTTATGATTAGCTTTGTTGTTGTTCCGTAAGGTACTTTATGAACTAAATTAATCATCCTGTTTGGTTATTTGGTTATGACTCCGTAAGTTTTTATGTTTGAGCGTTTTTGACTGGGTTGATTATTTTCATGGTTAACTTAGTCATTGCTCCATAGATTCTCATATGTCGAGTATGACCAATTAAATTGATTACTTTTTGTGATTAGTTTAGTTGTGTATTTAGATTAGATTAATTATGGGTTCTCTTGTGATTAATCTAATTGAGTTGTTTTTAAGTATCCATAAGTTCACTTATGTTTGTGCATTTTTGATTAAATTAATCATGGGTTCTCTTGTGGTTAGTTTAATTGAATATTTTGGATTAAAATTCATACTTGTATGTGATTTGTTGTCCAAATAAATCCTTCTTTTCTTTTGAAATTAAGGTCGCTCTTGTTGTTCTTTCGGGAATGACATTTTATGGGGGAGAGTTCTTTTTGAACTTGCGCTTAATTGCCAAATCTTTGTGGGGAGTGCGGCTGTGGAATATTATAGGGGTTATCTTGTATCTTTAGACTCCTTGATGAGTGCATTTAGCTTCGGATTTATTATTGTATCTAAATAAGATGATATGTGTTTCTTTCTTTTGGTCATGAAATGTCTCTTTCGGAAATTTCATTAGGATCCCGTTCTTGTACCTTTGCCAATTTTATTGACAAAAAGGGGGAGAATTAATATGTAGTTCACACTACGATACATATGGTTTTCGGATCATTATGTAAGAGGGAATGATTTCCATATGAGATGGAGTATTGACTAAGGGGGAGCAATACATATCACCATAGTATTGTTGTTAAAGTTGTGATACAATTGAACTTTGACGCTATATAATGATACTACGACACTGTATAACAATGATTGAGAACTATTGTTTTCTTGTTGTTATAGCTACGGATTTTCAACAACAATGATGCTAAACTTACAACCTTTGGGATCATTGGAGTACTTGGAAGTGACGAAGATTTCGAGTAATGTTCAAGATTAGACATGTGGAATAGGAGCTACAAAAGTTTATTTATTTATTTTTTGTATTCCATATGTATTAATAGTTTTGTCACTAAAATTGACAAAGGGGGAGATTGTTAGAGCATTTCTCGGTCGAACTCGCATGCGTTGCTATCTCAATCATGTTTGTCAATGTTAGTGATCAAAACTATAAGTCTTGATTACTAGCATATATAACTAAAGGTCTCGGACTAGGATATAAAGTGTAGTTGAGCTTAAGATTCCATGGAAATCATCATACAAGACGAAGGACTACTCAAGGAATCGGTGGATCTTCATCGACCAAAAGGTATGTGGAGACTTGAACTTATCTATCACTCAAAAGTCTATTTACTCTAGCTCCTACTCTTGAGACAAAAGTCGTTTTGATATATAGACTTTATTTATACACATTTGCTATTTCGAGCCGAGTTTATCTCGCCTATCAATTTCTCGAAATATGTGTTGGTAAGCTTTCCTTTTAGCCAAATTCATCTTTACCCTGGGATGAATGTCATGTTGTTTCAATCACTTTGAAAATTGCTCTGACGAAAAATGGTCTGTGAATAACGACTATATAACGTCCTCTGAGAATGTTTCAATGATTGAAATGAGAGTTTAGATTACATAACCATTGGAGGATATAAGCATTTTTGTAGAAACACATATATGTATAAGTCCTTATTTATAGAAACAAAGTTTGCAAACTTTGTTGATCAAGAGAAACGGAATGTGGCGTGAGCCAAGTCCGCGAACTCAGTCCGTGAACTGGCGGAAGTTCTCGACCCGAGAATTTCTGCTGGAGTTTGTGAACTCCTTCCGTGAGCTTAAGTACGCGAACCCAGTCCTCGAAGTTTAGTAAGTTATATCTAAAATCGGTTGTTCTTGAACTCATGTTTATATAAACTAAGGAATGCTTTTGCAAACCGTGGCTATAAAGTTCATGAACCGATTCGAGTGAATCAAACCGTTTTGATTCGATTGTGTCTTGTGTAGTTACATAAGATCTAAGCAATTGAACAAATCTCTAACTAGTTCATTTGAGTTATTTGAACTAGTTATGGTGAAGAAGAATTTGGTGGATATGAAAGTGATCGTATGGCTAACCATTTGGTTAACTATTGTTGAACCAACAAATGTTAATGTTTGGGAATGGTTACATAAACCCAAAATTGGACATTTCATTTGTGTGTAACAAGCTAAGTTTTCGATCCAACAGTTGAGCAATATTAGCTTGAATCTAATCAGGTTTTCATCTAACGGTAAATATTGAATACTTTGTTACCAAGCTAACATTGATTACAAACCCTGATTTGAAAGACTATATAAGGGAGAACTCTAGCAACTGGGAAAGCTAATCCCCACACCTTACGCGTGATACTAGTTGCATAAGATAGAGTCGATTCTCCTTTAACCTTGGGTTTTCTTCTTCTAAAACCAGGTTAACGACTTAAAGACATCATTGGGATTGTGAATCCAGACCGATACTACTTTTCTTGTAGTTGTGTGATCTGATCTTGCTGATTCTATCATTTTGAGTACAATTGTAATAATTGGCTTGTTATATCTCCGATAGGTAAGATAGAAAAGTAATAACAAACATCTTCGTCTCATCGTTTGTGATTCCACAATATCTTTTTTCGCTGCATCGATTAGGATTATTGTGAGGTAATTGATAACACTAGGCTGTTCTTCGGGAATATAAGTCAGGTTTATCAATTGGTTCCTGTTCACCTTGATTTATCAAAATACTGAACAAAACTTGTAGGTATATTCGTGGGAGACGGATTTATCTATTACCGTACACTTTTCTGTGTGATACAGATTTGTTTATTAAAGTCTTCAACTTTGGGTCGTAGCAACTCTTAGTTGTGGGTGGGATCGGCTAAGGGAATCAAGTACGTAGAATCCTGCTGGGATCAGAGGTGTAGGAGCATAACTGTACCTTGGATTAGTGTGAGATTTATTGGGGTTCAACTACAGTCCAGACCGAAGTTAGTTTGGAGTAGGCTAGTGTCTGTAGCGTCTTAATACAATGTGTGTTCAATCTGGACTAGGTCCCTTGGTTTTTCTACATTTGCGGTTTCCTCGTTAACAAAATTTTGGTGTCTGTGTTATTTCTTTTCCGCATTATATTTGTTTATATAATTGAAATATCACAGGTTGTGCGTTGTTCAATCAATTAGAATATCCGACCTTTTGGTTGTTGATTTAAATTTATTGACACTTGGATATTGGTTTTTGGTACCATAGAAGTTATCTCTCTAGTATTTGATATAGACTCGCAGATTTCTATTTGCTTGAGTATATATCAAATCGAGAGATTGAGATATAAACTCTTTGATATAATTTTTATCTAGATTGAGTCTGAATATCTAGTTGATTCTCTAGAAAGTATATTGGAGTTTGTCCATACAGATTGCTAAGCGAAATATTGGGTGTGGTTGTTATACCCACGCTTTTTCAATTGGTATCAGAGCAGGCAAACACCTTAAACCTAACAAGTTTTTGTTTGTTCGTTCCTTAAAAATTGTCCCATGGGAAATTTTTTCGGAAAACTTGCTATTGGCATCTGTAACGCACGCCAGAAGTCCTTAAAGATTGCTCAAGGATTATTATGGTTAAAACCTTCGGGTTCACATGATAATCTCATCTCATCTAAAAAGGAAAATTTAGATGATGAGAATCAATCTAAAGGAAAAAATAAAAACAAGGAAAGATTGAGGGAACATTCGTCACGCTCAAGGATATGGACCCTCACTAGATTAACTCTTGATCTCTTTGAGGAATACTATCGTAATGTATCAATTGATAAAGATCTTTTTAGAGCGTTCGAAGGCGTTTTTAAACTCTTAGAAAAACTTAATTCTGTTAAGTCTAAGAATTCCTCCGAAAAAGGTTATGTACATGTTAAACCTTCAAATAATATTGGACAACCTAGGAATCGGAAGAATTTTCCTTCTAGCCAGATCAAACGAAGGATAAAAAGGTCTGACTGCCCTGATTATCATCATTACGTTGATTATATCACGGGGACTGTTCCCACATATCAACCATAAATGTTGCATGAGAACTCCTCTGCACATTCTGCCTCTTGGTAACAAGCCTGACACTACCCCATTTGTATATATCTTGGAATGGGGCAAGAAATGTTTGAGTTGTATACAATTTTTTTATTCTATCTTAGAATACCAAATAAAGCTTTCTACTGCATCCATCAAAAGTGTGTTGTCACGGGATGCATAACCGTTGATGTACAAACGGCTAAGAAAACCCCACTTTCCTTGTGTAGGTCGCGGTTCACAAACGGGTCCAAGCCCATTATAGGTCTCTTAAAGAAGAAGTTCACACACCCTCTTCTTCATCACCCGTCCGCGTACGTGAACCTCTAGGGATTTGTGTGTTTCCTCCATTGAAGCCTCTGTGGATAAATTGAAAGAAAGGGTGTTCAAGATTCACTCCAAGTAAGTAAATTCCTCTTGTTCCTTTCAATTTCTTAGATATTATGATGAATTCTAAGGGCTCAAAAAGAAGCTCCAAAAGCTCAAATACCCCTAGCATGGATTTTCCTTGTGACAAAAATTCTATTAGGATTAGGTTTTTGGATGATTCTTGTACTAGAATTTTAGAAAAGATTTCATCTAAAGGTTTTATCCTAGAAAAGAAATTGGATCTATCTAGTGGGCATGAAGAGGATTTAGCTTGCTTTAAAAAATTTGAGCTTGGAAATATCTTTGATGGTCATGGTCAAGGATTTGATTCTCTCACAAGAATTTTCTATGCCAACATTCATGATGTTGATCTTAACAAGATGGAATTCAAATCCATGATAAATAGAAAAAGATTTCTTATTGATAGAGAATTAATTTCAAAGATCACCAACATTCCGTTGGGGAACGTGCATCTTCCTAGATCAAGTGATGAACGTCCATCATGTGATGAAATCTCTCTTGGGCTTTGTGGCAAGAAGGTAGCTTGGAACCAAGGAAAATTTCCTACTAATGATCTTAGTATCCCGTTGTTGCCATTTGGGAAACTTGGTATCCCCAATCTTTGTCCCTCCACAATTGAGAATTCTTTGTGGAGTCATAAGTTTGCGGAATTAGTTTATTTCCTTGAATCGAGTGTTCAAAGTCTCGATATTTGTGGTTTTATCATTTATCAAAATGACTTTGATGACTTCACCCATAAAGATGTTAGGTTACCCTTGCTTGATTGGACAAATTTGTTGTGATCGTGGTCTTGATTCGATTGGCAACTCTCTCGGGGTTCCTAAACCGGTTCGTCAGTGTACCTTTAGACGCATAAGGGAGAATGTGTGCAAAAGACAAAGAGATGCTTCACTTAACGATTGTGACCCTACCACGTTGAGTCTTCTTCAAAAAATTCACAAAGGTGTGTGTAAAGTCGATTCAAGGGTGAAGTATGTCCAAGAAAAATTGTCTTTGGTTGCAACGAAGATTCCCGAGCTCAAGGAAGAGTTGAACACAATTCAAGCATCTTGGAGTATCTCCGATGAGAAAGAAGATGAGTAATTTGTGTTTTTACTTGACTAGTAAATCTTCTATTTTCTTGTTTTTGTTTAGAAGAATAACTAGAGTTTGGAATAGCCATGATTGTGATTACACATACCTATGTCCAACGTTTTTCATCTTCATGTTTTTAGATTTGTTGGTTTAAATTCTAAACTTGTTTGGAAGATGATTTTTGTAGTATTAATATTTATGGTTTTATATATTGCAATATTATTATGGGATATGTGTGTTTACATCCGTGAACTATGATTGTCCCATACCTTGTCAAAAGTAAAGTCTTTCATAAGTCGATATTCTTATATTGATTAAAGAATGAATGGACTTTTGACAAATACAAAAGTTAAGCATATATTATCAATTATTGATGGAAGATATGTTAAAATATTTTGTTTCCAAGGATTATGTCTATTGTATGTCATGGTGCAAATTGTGATAGAAAATAGAATGAATCCTTGTGTATTCCGCAGTAATTGATCTCCCTGATCCATATTCTATGTATTACTGTGAGGCTCCGTAATGTGTCTTATGTTAAGCACTAAACAACCAAGTTGATTGTATTTATGATTAGCTTTTTTGTTGTTCCGTAAGGTACTTTATAACTAAATTAATCATCCTGTTTGGTTATTTGGTTATGACTCCGTAAGTTTTTATGTTTGAGCGTTTTTGACTGGGTTGATTATTTTCATGGTTAACTTAGTCATTGCTCCATAAATTCTCTTATGTCGAGTATGACCAATTAAATTGATTACTTTTTGTGATTAGTTTAGTTGTGTATTTCGATTAGATTAATTATGGGTTCTCTTGTGATTAATCTAATTGAGTTGTTTTTAAGTATCCATAAGTTCACTTATGTTTGTGCATTTTTGATTAAATTAATCATGGGTTCTCTTTTGGTTAGTTTAATTGAATATTTTGGATTCAAATTCATACTTGTGTGTGATTTGTTGTCCAAAGAAATCCTTCTTTTCTTTTGAAATTAAGGTCGCTCTTGTTGTTCTTTCGGGAATGACATTTTATGGGGGAAAGTTCTTTTTGAACTTGCGCTTAATTGCCAAATCTTTGTGGGAAGTGCGGTTGTGGAATATTATAGGGGTTATCTTGTATCTTTAAACTCCTTGATGAATGCATTTAGCTTCGGCTTTATGATTGCATCTAAATAAGATGATATGTGTTTCTTTCTTTTGGTCATGAAATGTCTCTTTCAGAAATTTCATAGGATCCCGTTCTTGTACCTTTGCCAATTTTATTGACAAAAAGTGGGAGAATTAATATGTAGTTCACACTACAATACATATGGTTTTCAGATCATTATGTAAGAGGGAGTGGTTTCCATATGAGATGGAGTATTGACTAAGGGGGAGTGATACATATCACCATATTATGTTAAAGTTGTGACACAATTGAACTTTGACGCTATATAATGATATTACAACACTGTATAACAATGATTGAGAACTATTGTTTTCTTGTTGTTATAGCTACGAATTTTCAACAACGATGATCTAAACTTACAACCTTTGGGATCATTGGAGTACTTGGAAGTGACGAAGATTTCGAGTAATGTTGAAGATTAGACATGTGGAATAGGATCTACAAAAGTTTATTTATTTATTTTTTGTATTCCATATGTATTAATAGTTTTGTCACTAAAATTGACAAAGGGGGAGATTGTTAGAGCATTGCTCGGTCGAACTCGCATGCGTTGCTATCTCAATCATGTTTGTCAATGTTAGTGATCAAAACTATAAGTCTTGATTACTAGCATATATAGCTAAAGGTCTCGGACTAGGATAAAAAGTGTAGTTGAGCTTAAGACTCCATGACAATCATCATACAAGACGAAGGACTAGTGAAGGAACCGGTGAATCTTCATCGATCAAAAGGTATGTGGAGACTTGAACTTATCTATCACTCAAAAGTATATTTACTCTATCTCCTACTCTTGAGACAAAAGTCGTTTTGATATATAGACTATGTTTATACACATTTGCTATTTCGAGCCGAGTTTATCTCTCCTATCAATTTCTCGAAATATGTGTTGGTAAGATTTACCTTTAGCCAAATTCATCTTTACCTAGGGACGAATGTCATGTTGTTTCAATCACTTTGAAAATTGCTCTGACGAAAAATGGTCTGTGAATAACGACTATATAACGTCTTCTGATAATGTTTCAATGATTGAAATGAGAGTTTAGATTACATAACCATTGGAGGATATAATCATTGTTGTGGAAACACATATATGTATAAGTCCTTATTCCTTGAACCAAAGTTTGCAAACTTTGTTGATCAAGAGAAACGGAATGTTGCATGAGCCAAGTTCGCGAACTCAGTCCGTGAACTGGCGGAAGTTCTCGACCCGAGAATTTCTGCTGGAGTTTGTAAACTCCTTCCGTGAGCTTAAGTCCGCGAACCCAGTCCGCGAACTTGAGTAGGTTATATCTAAAATCGGTTGTTCTTGAATTCATGTTTATATAAACTAAGGAATGCTTTTGCAAACCGTGGCTATAAAGTTCATGAACCGATTCGAGTGAATCAAACCGTTTTTGCTTCGATTGTGTCTTGTGTAGTTACATAAGATCTAAGCAATTGAACAACTCTCTAACTAGTTCATTTGAGTCATTTGAACTAGTTATGGTGAAGAAGAAATTGGTGGATATGAAAGTGATCATATGGCTAACCATTTGGTTAACTATTGTTGAACCAAAAAATGTTAATGTTTGGGAACGGTTACATAAACCCAAAATTGGACATTTCATTTGTGTGTAACAAGCTAAGTTTTCGATCCAACGGTTGAGAAATATTAGCTTGAATCTAATCAGGTTTTCATCTAACGGTGAATATTGAATGCTTTGTTACCAAGCTAACATTGATTGCAAACCCTGATTTTAAAGACTATATAAAGGAGAACTCTAGAAACTGGGAAACCTAATCCCTATACCTTACGTGTGATACTAGTTGCATAAGCTAAAGTAGATTCTCTTTTAACCTTGGGTTTTCTTCTTCTAAAACCAGGTTAACGACTTAAAGACTTCATTGGGATTGTGAAGCCAGACCGTTACTACTTTTCTTGTAGTTGTGTGATCTGATCTTGCTGATTCTATCGTTTTGAGTACAATTGTAATAATTGGCTTGAGATTTATATCTCCGATAGGAAAGACAGAAAAGTAATCACAAACATCTTCGTTTCATCGTTTGTGATTCCACAATATCTTTTTTCGCTGCATCGATTAGGATTATTGTGAGGTGATTGATAATACTAGGCTGTTCTTCGGGAATAGAAGTCCGATTTATCAATTGGTCCCTGTTCACTTTGATTTATCAAAAGACGGAACAAAACTCGTAGGTATACTCGTGGGAGACGGATTTATCTATTGCCACAGACTTTTCTGTGTGATACAGATTTGTTTATTAAACTCTTCGACTTTGGGTCGTAACAACTCTTAGTTGTGGGTGAGATCAGCTAAGGGAATCAAGTACGTAGCATCCTGCTGAGATCAGAGGCGTAGGAGCATAACTATACCTTGGATCAGTGTGAGATTGATTGGGGTTCAACTACAGTTCAGACCGAAGTTAGTTTGGAGTAGGCTAGTGTCTGTAGCGGCTTAATGCAGTGTGTGTTCAATCTGGACTAGGTCCCGGGGTTTTTCTGCGTTTGCGGTTTCCTCGTTAACAAAATTCTGGTGTCTGTGTTATTTCTTTTCCGCATTATATTTGGTTATATAATTGAAATATCACAGGTTGTGCGTTGTTTAATCAATTAGAATATCCGACCTTTTGGTTGTTGATTTAAATTGATTGATACTTGGATATTGGTATTTGGTACCATCCAAGTTATCTCTCTAGTATTTGATAAAGACTTGCAGATTTCTATTTTTTTGAGTATATATCAAATCGAGAGATTGGGATATAAACTCTTTGATATACTTTTTATAGATTGAGTCTGACTTTCTAGTTGATTCTCTAGAAAGTATATTGAAGTTTGTCCATACAGATTGCTAAGTGAAATATTGGGTGTGGTTGTTATACCCCCGCTTTTTCACTTTTATTTTTTGTTTTTATTGTTTTCATTTCATGTTTGCATCCCCATGTTTAATTTCATTGTGTCTATAATCTATTTTAGAAGAAAATTAAGACGAATACCTTTTCGTCAGAAAAATTTAGACTGCACGTAGTTCAGTCGAGAGACTATAACTGTCATACCGTTTATCGAAACACTGTGCCCTTTTGACAATCTGCAGAAAAGACGTAGGTGAACAAGTTTTGTGAAACGGAGTTTTTCCAAATTCCTTACTAATTTGTACAGTTTTTGCATTTTATCTGTTGTTACGTCAGAATTCAGAATTTTCGCTTTTACACATTGAGGACAATGTGAGGTTTAAGTATGGGGGAGTCTTTTGCATATAGAGTTTTTAGCCTTTTTTAGTAAAATTTTTCAATTTTTTGTATATATTTGAATAAGACCTCCAACTTGTAGAGATTTTAGAGTCGCTAGCATACTTCTAGGTATGTTTATATAGAGATTTCTGACTGACGTAACTGAACTTGGAAGTGTTAGGGAACTACGTTCGGATTTCTTGCTTGTTAGAGTATTAAATAATGGATTTAATCGTGCCGGTGATGCAAATTAGGAGTAGGGAGAAATGCATTATTAGAGTTGCTGATCAATTATTAGTGGAGACTACCTATTTTCAAATCAACAGAGGCACCAAACCAAATTTCTTTGTAGCTGACTAAAGAGCTTTCTTTTGAGTGTGTGTCACCGTACGTTAATTCCGGGTAGAATGGTGAGCTACCCAACTTCACACCAATAGAAGCACTAATCTTTGATCTCTGGAGTGCTAATTTTGTCAATCATGAAGATGACTTCTATAGATGAAAACCACTTTCTTGTAGTTTGATTTGCAGTTAGCACCATTCTCTCTCTCGCCAACAACAGGTCCATAGAAACACCATCATCATCAACAAGGGAGCGACATCAAAATCTACAAGGAAAGTTGAAGACGTTTGAGGTTTACAAGCAACAATACAAGGAGGAGCGAATTTCATATCCAAGTAAAGCAACATACAATGAGCAGATTTTTATATACATGCTGAAGACTTACACATAAGGAGCGGAATTATATATCCAAGTTGAAGACTTATTTACAAGAGCGAAGAAAATCAAAAGATGAGAGTTATTGAAGTTTATGATACGAAGACAATACAAGTTGTGAAGAACAAAGTGGTAAAGTACTTCTTTCATGGCCGTGTTATTTTAATTCCATTATTATTTTTGTAGTTGCAATCTTTTTGTTAAAAAAAATAGAAAAATAAAAAAAAATGCAAAAAGAAAAAAAAATACAAAAAGAAAAAAATACAAAAAGATTTGCATTTAGGTTGTTACTTGTTCAATAAGGCCATGAGAAAGAAAAATATATAAATAAGTTTCAAGTAACAAGAAATAGAGGAAAAGAGTTAAAAATTGTCGAAGATCTACGAAGTTAAAGAGTTTATCATCAGCAGTTGAAGACCGAAGACGAAGACCAAGAAGACGAAGAAGAAGAGCCGGCCGAAGACGTTTCTATTGGATGCTGTGAGAGTGGTGTTATCGTTATTGCAATCGGACGTGAAGGTGGTAAGTACTCTCATCCTCGATAACAGTGGTTGATTTCCTTTCTTAGAGATCATCAGGAAAAATCTTTTATTTTCCACGATTTTGTGGGTCTCCAGAAATTATTCGGAAGGTTTCCTTCCCACCATTCAACGCGTGTAGGATTTTTCTCTTCATTCCTACCTGCACACATGTGAGACCCATAAAAAACCCGTCTTTTTGAGTGCAATTATCATAAAATCCTTTTAAGTGAGGCAGAAGTCGAGGCGAAATGCTTATTGATCGCTCTCAAACACGCGTTCTTTCATTATGGTGTGGTTATTTCTCACTCAATATTTAAGAATGAGAATATGTTATTTGGTATTTTTAACTTCTTATTACTAGCATGCAGAAACTCTATGTCCTCATAGCTCTTTGGATGCTTGGGACGATGGAACGCTTTGAAGTTGGAGCAGGTTTTGTGGGTATACCTCTTGTAAGCCCTCACGAGAGTATAACTCGTCCACTAGGGTCACCTAGGGATTTAAAGGCCTGTTGTACATGCTAAGTGCAACCGTATCCTCAACGACATGGAGTTATTGTATTTTAGATAGTTTGCTCGAGGACTAGCAAAAGCCAAGTGTGGGGGAATTTGTTAAGTGCATATTTTGTATATATTTAGTGTCGAATCCATGCTAGTAATTGCTATATATTCTTGCGAATTATTGTATATTACTCTTGTTTTCTTTTATTTATGTTTTGCTAGGTGAATCATCCGAAAAGAAGTCAAAAGAGCTATAAAAGTGAAGTCTACAAGTGGAGAAGCTCTAAATACCAAGTGGAACTCGCCCAAAGTCGGGCTTTGTTCCCATCATCTTGAAGAAGACGCGAATACGAAGCCAACGACGAAAGAATGGGGTCAATCTGATGTCATATGAAGAAGTTATGGGCGAAACAATAATAAGCTAGAATGAAGATGGCTAAGGGGAATCCATTTTAGTAAGGGGCAGACACATTTTCAAAGGAACTGCTAATTACAGTCAGATACTTTACTTGGGGGAAACCAGGAATTCAAATGATGTTAAAGGCACCAGCCATTTGGTTCAGGACTGCTGCCTTCTTCCACACGATTTCTTCTCCGGTTCACGGCCAGTTTCTCTGGTTGTGTTTGAGTTCATATGCATGGCTGCTATCATTTGCAGTGGTGATTGATGAGAAGGAAAGGAACGAGGTCAGAGATATCCGGAGTTGAGCTGGTGGTAGTTTTCCGATCGATGGAGCTTGGCAGTTTGGTGATCGTAATTGAGAAACATGTAATCAATATTATTGAATTGGGTGAATATTACAAGAGAGATGATAAGCTTTAAATAGCCCAATCATCATAGTTGTAGTGTCATTACAGGCACACAAACTAATCACACAGACACAACACAAGACAGGTCAAGTCAATAGTTTTTGACTTGACATTACAATATCTAATACACCCCCTCAAACTATTAGGGGCTGACAAGAACATAACAGTTTGAAAACACAAAGTAGAAAAGGCATTTGCAAAGAACTAAGTAACATCAGTGGCTGAACTTGATGAAGCAGAGGAAGAATTTGCAGAAGCCTTTATACTTGAATTTAGTAATGACTGCAACAAC
This sequence comes from Papaver somniferum, assembly GCF_003573695.1. Lineage (NCBI taxonomy): Eukaryota > Viridiplantae > Streptophyta > Magnoliopsida > Ranunculales > Papaveraceae > Papaver > Papaver somniferum. Next base: position 70,970,071 of record NC_039367.1, read on the forward strand.
CTTGAAAAGGTAGGTGAACAAAGCCTTTTTGTAACAGATCAGCTAACTGGTCTTGACTTGGAATATGCTGAAGCTTCAGAAATCCATTTTCCACCAACTCTCTTATAGTATGATACTGTATCTCTATATGCTTTGTCCTAGCATGGAAAACAGGGTTAGATGTTAATGCCAAAGCACTTGTATTATCACACAAGAGTAATGGTTGACTTGTAACAGAAAAATGTAACTCAGATAGTAAATCCACAAGCCACTTTAGTTCAGCTGAAGCAACAGACAAACACTTATATTCTGCCTCAGCAGAGGACTTTGAAACAATATGTTGTTTCTTAGAGGACCAAGAAATCAAATTAGAACCCAAAAGACTGCATAACCTGAAGTGGATCTCCTTGTATATGGACATCCTGCCCAATCAGAATCAGTATATGCAGTTAAGGTTGTCAAACTGCTCTTCTTCAAAGTAATACCAACTCCAAGTGTTCCTTTAAAATACCTCAAAATTCTCTTAACTAGTTGAAGATGCACATTTGTAGGTTTATGCATGAATTGTGACACATAATTCACAGCAAAACAAATGTCTGGCCTAGTTACCGTTAAGTATTGTAGACTTCCTACAACAGTTCTATATTCACTGATATTGTCTAAGATTATACCATCATGTAAAGAAACCCTTGGACCCTTGACTACTGGTGTGTCACATGACTTGCAATCCAACATATTAGTTTTAGACAATAACTCCAACGTATACTTTTTCTGAGTTAAAACAAGAGAATCACTACTTCTAACAACTTCAATACCAAGAAAATAACCCAGACTGCCAAGTTCCTTCATTGGAAATTCTTGTTTAAGAGAAGATATTAAAGTATTAATCATCATAACAGAACTGCCAGTTAATAAAATATCATCCACATAGAGCAATAAAACAAGCATCCAATACTGAGAATGAAGAACAAACATAGAATTATCTGAGATAGATTTCTTGAAACCATAAGCAACCAAAAAGGTACTAAACCTATGAAACCAAGCTCTTGGAGCTTGTTTCAATCCATATAAGCTCTTTTTCAGATGACAAACATAATCTGGAGGATAATCAGGATTGATGAACCCTTATGGCTGAGACATATACACATCGTCATCTAAAAACCATGTAAGAAAGCATTACTCACATCCAACTGCCTAATTTTCCAATTATAAGTAATAGCCATACACAGGACAACTCTCACTGTTGTGAACTTTACAACTGGACTAAATATCTCATTAAAGTCAATACCATCCTGTTGATTGTAGCCTTTTGCTACTAATCTATACTTAAATTTATCAATAGTCCCATCTGGTTTCCTTTTAATCTTATAAACCCACTTAGAACCTAAAATATTCACATGTGATTCTGGGGCTACATACTCCCATGTATCATTATCTCTCAAGGCTATATATTCATCCTTCATAGAGACCTGCCATTTAGGATTCTGCATTGCTTGCTTAAAAGTCTTTGGATCAGTTTCTGTGGTTAATAAAGTTGTATAAGCAGAAGAAAGAGGATGTCTTATAACACACGAGAAACATGATCTGGAAATAGTTTTGGTTTTGAAATTCCTTTTTGTGCTCTTGTAACCATAGAATGAGAAGGAAAAGAATCAGAAATATCAGTAGACAAATATGAAGAATTATCAGATGAGAAAGAGCTTATTTCACCTGGCACAGATGAGGAAGAAACAAGATAAGGAAAGTAAAACTGAGTTTCATCAAAAACAACATTCCTGGAAATATGTAATTCTCTAGTGACAGGGTTATAACGTCTATAACCCTTATGAAGAGTACTATAACCCAAAAAGACACATTTTGCAGACTTGGGTGAAGGTTTATCAACTCTAGTGTGAGATAAAAGAGGATAACAAATTGAGCCAAAAATTCTAAGAAAAGAATAATCAGGTACAGAACCAAACAAGACTTCAAAAGGAGATTTGTAATTTAGAATTCTACTAGGTGTTCTATTGATCAAGTAAGTGGCAGTTAAGAAAGAATCATACCACATTTCTTTAGGCCAAAAAGAATTAAACAAGAGTGTGTTGCCCATCTCAGTAATATGCCTATGCTTTCTTTCATCCTGACCATTTTGCTTTGGAGTTTTGGGACAAGAAATCCTAGTAAGAATGCCACATTTATCTAGAAAAACCTTAATAGACCCTTTAACAAGTTCAGCAGCACCATCAACTTGAAAAAAAAGAATTTTTGTTGAATACTGATTTTCCGTGTGACTTTTAAAATGAGTAAAGCATTGTATAGCATCAGATTTCAGTTCTATTGGATAAATCCAATGAAACCTACTATAATCATCTATGAATAGAATATAGTACTTATAACCATTTAGAAAAGGAACAGTAGGACCCCATACATCACAGTGGATAAGTGACAATGGTTGAGTTGCATGAGAGTTAGACAATTGAAAAGGCAATTTCTTGCTTTTAGTAAGCTGACAAGGATGACACAAAGATGTAGAATGAGGAGTTGTTAAAAAATGTGTTTAGAGGAATGAAGCTTTTGAATGATATGACTAGAAGGGTGACCTAGTCTATCATGCCACACTTGAGAAGAAGCAGACACAGTTGTTGACAAATATAGAGTAGAAAAAACTAACATTTAGGTAAAGAAATATTTTGAACAGGATACAAATTATTAACCATGGTTCCATGAGCAAGCAAAGCATGTTTCAACAAATCTCTTATCCATATGGTGTAAGTTTAAAATAGCATGAATTTTCCCTTGTGAACTTGGCAACTGACAACAAATTATGTTTCATATCTGGAACTAGCAGGACAGAATTAAGCCTAAAACTAGTTTTAGGTGTTTGAATAGTAGAAGTGCCAGTAGATGAAATAAAAAATTTTAGGTTTTGATTGTATGAAAAATCTGTCTCAGGATCGGTTTGTCTGATACCATGAGAAACAGGTAATCAATATTATTGAATTGGTTGAATATTACAAGAGAGATGATAAGCTTTAAATAGCCTAATCGTTATAATTGTAGTGTCATTACAGGCACACAAACTAATCACACATGCACAACACAGGACAAGTCAAGTCAATAGTTATTGACTTGACATTACAATATCTAATAGTAATGGTTGATCGATGACGAGAAGTGAGCTCTGCTGAGTATTTTTTGGTCTCTGAGTAAAACAGTGGTAGTGAACGATGGCTTGGAGGTGTTTCCGTTGTTGATAGAGAAGAACTCAATCTCGCGATGAACAATGGATCGAGATGGGTATGGTGGTGACTCTCGAGATCGGCAGTAGACGATGAATGGTGATTGATCAATATGGTGTTGTGGTTTTGGGTTGCTGCAATAATCTGCAGTTGAGAACGAAAGATGGTGATTATTTATGATGGTATCAAAAATCAGAAATGGAGGAGGAAGAGGATTGTATTGATGAGAATAGCTCGAGAGAGGTGATCGATAATGAACAGGGAGAACGGTCCAAGTTTTGTTACTGCTGGCATTTGCTGCTGATGGAAGTGACACAAAGGCCGATCCATGAAGCCGAGAGGAGTCCAACCAAAACAGGGAAACTAAAAATGGTACGTTGCTGCCGTTGATTGATGGAAGATGGAGAGAGTAGAGCAGGGAGTAATAATGAAGTTACGGAAGACTTGGAACTCGAGTATGGCTACTGCCATTGATCCGTGGTGATGAATATGATCTTGCAGTGAGTGTTGATGGTAATTGCTGCCATTAACATCTATTGGTGATAATGGTATTGGCTGTGAACTGATGGTGATCACGACTGAGAAGTGGAAGCTCGATCTGGCACAGTTGTAGCTTATGAAGTTTATGGATGGAAGTTTTAGCCGTAAAAATAAGAGAAAATAAGAGAAATATCCAGGAGAAGATACGACTGGGAAGTTCTAGCCGCAAAACGGTAGAGAAAAGATACAGGAGAAGTTACAGGCGGAAAATCTGGCCGTGGGAAAATAAGAAGAAAATAGGCTGTCAGTTCCATGGAACTGACGAGCCAAAGACTAAGCGGGCTGGGCTTCTTTCAGGGCTTGTTCGGCACATGACGCGGCTCATTGGTTGTGTGGGGTTATTCCACATGAGTTTGGCTAGGTTTTGGTGGAATTTTGGTAAGTTTAACATCTTATTTCGACCGGGATTCGAGCACGTGACTTCTACAACTTGGAGACTATTTAAGAGACATTTCTTAACCTAAATCATTTATACATCTCATATTATGTTTTTGTTCTTCATTCATATTTTAGGGTTTACCCCTTTAAGGGGGAACCAGGTAACAGTGTAATGATGAACAACTAAATTCTTGTTGGTTAGGATGAATTCAAAGTTCGGGTGTGAAGCTTAATTATTATACAAAGATTATTTGAAGTTTTTATTGTCTTTTCTATACCTAGGGTTTATGATTGATTTCTAGATTATTCAAGTGTACAATTGGATTAATCTTTTGATCATTCTATTGCTAATATTGAGTTAGGAGATAAGTAATTGTCGAATAATTCATACACAAGTAGAAATCGCGAGACCTTGCAGAGGGATTCTGTGGAGCAATTGCGAGTGAAGACAACATCAGCAAGTGAACCTTGAGCTAAGAGTTTAACTAATGGGATCAACCTAATTCACAAAGCCTAAAGCGTTCGGTTGGATTACACCTTGAGTGAGCTACTACTTGGTGGTTCAGTTGGATAGAATCTGATATTGGAGAGCTTTCGTATCCGAGGTAAAAGGAATTTTGGGGATAGCACTGAGCTAGCTATTATTCTACGGTTGGTGATATATGATTCTTACGAAAGGTAAACGAGTATTTTATGCGAGTCAACGTTTGGTAACGGCGAATGATTCCTAATCATCTTTTCATCTAATTATTCATTATTCTTTTTGTTTATTATAATCAAACCAATCCCCCCTTTTTAGTATTTTTTTATTATTTTTCTGAACCAAATAACTTATCAATTACACAACTCTCTCTGGGAACGATCCTTACTACCGCTATATTATTTATTTAATTAGTGGAAAATATCTCGATTAATTTGTTGTGGTTACGACACGCATCAAAATCTATCACAAAGATAAACCGATTATAGTTGGATCCCTTTCCAGCCGAAACAAGTATTGTGCACACCAAAGATTATGAACCCAAAAAGTCTTCTTGTCTTCAAATCTTCTTTAATCTTCAATCAGCACCTGCACACAATCAACTTGAATCTCTTGTGATCAATCACACACATAGCGGAGTCTGTTAACGTTGGATTATCACAAGACGTCTTTAGATATATGATAGACACATTTTTGTGTTTAATTTGATCTCAATACTATATATTGTTGGCACTCGAGTTTGTACTAATTTTGGTGTTTTATGTGTTTGTAGGCACCTTTGGAAAATAAACATTTTTTTGGAAAATTCGGCTCGAAAAGTTGGTAAAAGCCCCGGAGGACACGTGTTATTCGGACTCTCACCGTTGGATAAGGGGCACCCCAGGTCACCCCAAAAGGCATCTGCTATTTGCACCCCAGTACAGGATTAGGGGGAGGTCATCTTCTCCATTTGAATTTTTTTTGGCGGGAAAATGGAGAACACTTCTGCAGATTTTTGATCGAATTGTTGAACGTGTTCTAGGGAGATTCAATGGCTGATTTTTGGTAGATAGTTGTGATATGGCCTATTAAACACACTGTGGGCGTTTGGTTCGACCAGAATTGGCTAGAATCAGCTAAACAATTCACGGGTTGAAAACAGGGCAGTTCGTGTATATCACGGGTTTCACGTGATTTGGAGAAGATTCAACGTGTTTTGTGCGTGCATGGAAGACCCTCACAGCCTGTTGGAGCGTGAAGGATTTAAATATGGTAATTTGGAGGCTTGAAAACGCGTGAGAAGATGAAACAGGAAAGAAAATATTCCCAGAAATATTTTCTTTACTGTCGAGTTAAAGAGAATTATATGGAGTGAATGAGCGAGATTCGATGGGTCTGGTGGCTATAAATAGGTTGCTGGGGTTGAGTAGATAGGGTGTCGAGAGTCTGGGGGGCTGAGGAGAGCCAGAGAAGAAGAAATTCGAGTTTTCCCAAACTCAGTTTCTGCTGCTGCTGCTACTGAAGAACACGAAGAACAGACCTGCACCAGCAGTCGTTTTTCTACAGTAATAACGACTCACACCTGTGGGTCGTACATCAGGCAAACTTATTTGCTACAGCATTTGCGACACAGCTTCAGCAGTCTTATTTTGTCACTGAGGGTCGTAGTTCTCTGGTTTGTAACAAATATAATTGTTACAAACCCGGTTTTATTGTATTTCTCATATTCTCATCATTTGTAAACCATTTTTGAGCATCAATGAAATATTTTGAGAGGTTTTCCAACATGATGAGCGGATAATTCTCTCGTAACCAAGGCAATGGAGAAAGCTATTCACGCAACATAAATGGGTAACTATTTCATTTAATTATATAATTCACCTAATCGCTGCTTTTGCAGAGTTTTAAATTATTTGAATGATTGTCTTAATTATTTGTTATTCAGTTTGATAGGTTATGCTTGGTTTAATCTCTTGATAATCTATGCTTAAGGTTTACAAATAATGTTTGAGAATCTGTATGATTGATAGTGAATTAAAGATAAAAAAGGACTTAAGAATTGGATAGAGTTTTGAAATATTTATCATTCAATTTTGCATAATAGTGGAATCTAGTGTCTTGGTTACCTCTCGCACCCATTATTAATATTTTTGTATATATAATTTTATCAAATCTTTAAATTTAATCTTCACAAGTCCGAGAGTTTGAACCTCATTACTACAACATCATCAAAACATTATTATCATTTTGGCGCCGCCGACGCGGATTTGTGCTTAGGTAGATTTTTTAGGTTTTTATTATTTTTTATTATTCCATTTGTTCTTTTTACGTCTCTTTGGTTGTGTCTTTGTATTACAGGTTTGAAGTTGGATACTAAAGACCTTGGAATCAAAGCTTAAAGCTAGAAGAGAAGGAAAAAAGACAAAGCAAAAAAAAAAAAAAAGAGAGAGAAAAAAAAAGAGAGAGATTATTATTTATTTTTTAAGAGACTTTCCATTTTTTTTTTTTGTAATTATTATTATTATTTTTTGTATTTCTTTTCATTGGACTGGACTTTGGACAATTTATTTTAATTTTAAACCCTACGGAAGGGTTATATAAAAAAAATTAAAATATAAACTGTTTGCAGGGAAGGACGACGATTACAATATCGTCTCGGCCCCTCGGGTTCGCACATGACACCGGAGTCAGTGGCCCGAGTCGACTACACGGTTCTTCGCCGTCTGGTACGGGAGGTAAACTTCTAAACACCCGCGAATCTCCTGTCAGGGTTTACTGTCTGCCTTAAGGTGATTATATGTTGAGGACTGAACCGGCTGCTTTAATTTCCTAGTAAAGGGCAAGAACTGGCCATATAAGATAAGGGTTCGGATTTCATCACCGTTCCCTTCTTGCCCGCCTTAGGTAAACGAAACCTAACGCGAACCCAAGCTTAAAATTTGATTAGAACGAGACCGATAGGGTAACGAGCTTGGTAGGAAATCTTTCGAAAAATATTGGTTACTCTTTTAAGCATACTTCAAAGTTCTTGATGGTTTCTGTAAGTTGAATGCGTGACTGCGCCGCCTTGATACCGGTGAGGCTTGGGTATCAAAGCTCCACTGAGCTTCCCTCGCCTCGATTCAACTTACTTTACTCGGATTGATTCCAGAGGGGTGCTCAAATTGTAACGAATTCCTTTCGAAGGATAGAAGCTGGTCTAGAAACAATCTAAGTGGAGCCATCATGCTTTTTGTTTGCTAGATTCTATAGGTTTGATTTGGTCGAGTCAGCCTTGTTTGTGATTGTGTAGAATTCCCTTGCAATTAAGAATGTCGAACTGGTATGATAGAAGCCAATACAATGAGTATCGACCTGAATTTGAATATGGACATCATCATTTTTATGACCATGGTGGGAATAGTAGTTGGGAACGCCACCTTTTCAAGGTTATGGTTCATACCATGGTGAGCCCAATTACTATCCACACGCGAATTGGTCTTACGAGCAAGAAAATCAGGAACACTGTAGTACTGGTTACTCGTTTTTGGAAACTAGTCCTGATTATGATATTTCTGAACCTGTTCCATCTCTAGAAGAGACCCAACAACGGATTGAAAGGACGTATAAACGTTTAGTTGCAATGAATAGTTTAAAAGAAGAGTGTACACGATATTCTGAGATGATAAACGAGAGTGGTAAACGTATAAGTGTTATGCTCAGTGAAATTCAGGCACGTCTAGAGGCAGAAAATGAACAGTTGGCTAATGCTGCTCGAAATAATCTAAATTTCCAAAATAGGGTTTCTAATTCTACCCTTGATATCAATAGTGAATATTTGCCTAATTTAGAGGACGAGGCTAGAATAAAAGACACTACTTATTTAGATAAGGTTCAATCATCTTTGTACTATTATGATGATGAGGATAGTAGTAATGAAGAATCTGAAATATGTAGGCATAGTGATCAGGAATCTATTAATCCAATTGAGATTTATAATGATTATATTATTTCTAGTTCAAATCCAAATAATTTTTATGATTATTCACCTATTCAAAAGGACGAGGATTTGATTAGGGATACCACCGTTTTAGACGATGTAGTTTTTCCTTTTGATTACGAAGCCGATAGTGGTTTAGAGGAACGGGTTTATTCCGAAAATGCTGTTTTAGAGTCTAGCGACTTAGAAACAATAGTATTAGATGAAGAAGTATACCGTAGAGATGGAAGGATGCACTACTGATATAATTCGAAGAATCAATTGACCATTTTCAGGATTAATGATCTAGAAATTAGGGATTGTACTAGTCTATCTAGAGACATGAAAACTCTAAGTTTGGGGGTGATTATCACCTTCCTGTGCCTTACCTTTAACTCTCAGAAATCCATTCACTAGGACTTGATATCTCTGCCTCGAAATTTTACAAGATTACCTTCATACTCGTTTTCCCGAACCTAATGATGTCCAGGAAGAAGTTCAGTCGTAGAAACCCATCCTATGGTTGATTGATGTGGTTTGCCGGCTATATCCCCATATTGACTTTGTTTCCACCCAATAGTTTTCTTCCAACTGTGGAACATTTATTATTCCAAATGTGTCGATATTTAAGTTGTGAGACTAAACCTAAATGCTTTAGGAAATTAGAATCACACCTTTCTTAAGAATGACCACTACTCTCATTGTGGTCAATTATGTAAGTCAAATTATTGACTTAGAGGATCCTCGGTTATTTAGGTTATTATTGTGCGCTTCTAAGATCATATTGAGTTTTCCAGACTCTAGGACCTAATGATTCGGATCCCACCTATGAAGAAACGCAGCCAATGAAAATTTTCTATTTAGACCCTTTCATAGAACCTGAACCTGAAACCACAATTAGATAAATTTTTTAATCAGGAAACTAAGTAAGGGTATGCTAGTCTTGTTCACTTTCTTGATTCATTGCAGTTCCTTTGGTCAGCTCTATTTAGTTTTGAAGACCACAGTTATTTCGGCTGTTACTTTTTGATTCTATGAGGTGACTAATTCCTTCCGATGTTTGGCTGAAGACTTTAAATAGCACTTCTTGGGAGGTAACCCAATCTCATGCGACACGGAATATCTTTCCTTAACTTTTGCTTCAAATGGTAACAGTTTCTCCTTTTCATATGCTTTTAATTTTCTCTTTAGAACATGAGGACAATGTTAGATTAAGTTTGGGGGTATGGGAGAAAACTTTTTAGTTGCTTTTTGAAATTCTAGCGTCACATGTTATCTGGTTAGCTAGTTACATACTGTTTCTCACCGAAAAGATAGAAATTGGAATGCTAGGGATAACAACTTATTGAGACATTAGAGAAAAAAGACATTGAGATCCTTGAAATTCAGGAGGAGAAGAACTTGTTCCTTTTAGGAGGGTAACCGTGATGGACCTAACCATACATGATGGAAAGGCAAGTAGGTCAGGGAAAATGCAGAAAGACAAAGCAACTCACAATGTAGTCTTAGTTACTGGATTGCGACTCTCTCAGTAGAAACTTATCATCATCAACAAGCGGAGCGACATCAAATATATGAAAAAAGTGAAGACGTTTTAGGTTTAGAATCAACAATAGAAGAGAATAATTCAAAAATCAAAGTTGAAGTTATAAGAGAAAATGATGTAAGTTGTTAGAATCCATGATACCAAGACATCACAAGTTGCGAAGATCCAAGTTTTGAAGTCCTTGTCTCATGGCCATGTAATTTTTGTCTTGTAATTTTTTGTTCATCAAAAAAAATAAAATAAAATGAAACATCATTACGTTCTTTTTGTTCAATAAGGCCATAGGAAGAAGAAATTTATAAGTCAAGCAAGAAATCGAAGAGAAGAGTTAATTGTCAAGGTTCTATGAGGTTCGAGAGTTTATCATCAACAGTTGAAGACCGAAGAAGACGTTATTTCTACTGAGCACTGTGAGAGAGTCGAAGAAAGATGCATTTTGGTTGCTTTGTTAGTCTGCTTTCAATCTGGCACAAGATCTTTCTAGCACTGGTTTAACTCATCACACGTAATTAGTCCAGTTGTGTAGCAGATGTCCCTCTCATTTTTATCTCTCTCCTAATATTATCCAGCTGTAAAGCAGCGGACGCATCTTACAATGTTTATCTAGCTGTGTAGCGGATATCTCTTTATCTAGCAGTGGTGCGGATGTGTCTCCCCTTTTCTTCGGTCAGCTTTAGAGCTGACACCTTTAATTTCTCTGGCATTCTACTTACTTGGAGATAGGTTGAGAATATGTTTGTCCTCATAGCTCTTTAGATACTTGTGACCAATTAGGAGTAAAAGTTTTGTGGGTACACCTCTGGTAAACCCTCCGGAGACAACACTCCGCCGCTAGGGCCACCTAGCGGTTTAACGGCCTGCTGCACGTGCTAAGTGTAGTCTTTTTATCTTTTCAAAAATAAATTTTGCTCGAGGACTAGCAAATAATAAGTTTGGGGGTATTTGATAGACACATTTTTGTGTTTAATTTGATCTCAATACTATATATTGTTGGCACTCGAGTTTGTACTAATTTTGGTGTTTTATGTGTTTGTAGGCACCTTTGGAAAATAAACATTTTTTGGGAAAATTCGGCTCGAAAAGTTGGTAAAAGCCCCGGAGGACACGTGTTATTCGGACTCTCACCGTTGGATAAGGGGCACCTCAATTACTAAGGGGCACCCCAGGTCACCCCAAAAGGCATCTGCTATTCGCACCACAGTACAGGATTAGGGGGAGGTCATCTTCTCCATTTGAATTTTGTTTTTGGCGGGAAAATGGAGAACACTTCTGCAGATTTTTGATCGAATTGTTGAACGTGTTCTAGGGAGATTCAATGGCTGATTTTTGGTAGATAGTTGTGATATGGCCTATTAAACACACTGTGGGCGTTTGGTTCGACCGGAATTGTCTAGAATCAGCTAAACAATTCACGGGTTGAAAACAGGGCAGTTCGTATATATCACGGGTTTCACGTGATTTGGAGAAGATTCAACGTGTTTTGTGCGTGCATGGAAGACCCTCACAGCCTGTTGGAGCGTGAAGGAGTTAAATATGGTAATTTGGAGGCTTGAAAACGCGTGAGAAGATGAAATAGGAAAGAAAATATTCCCAGAAATATTTTCTTTACTGCATGGTTAAAGAGAATTATATGGAGTGAAATGAGCGAGATTCGATGGGTCTATTGGCTATAAATAGGTTGCTGGGGTTGAGTAGAAAGGGTGTCGAGAGTCTGTGGGGGTGAGGAGAGCCAGAGAAGAAGAAATTCGAGTTTTCCCAAACTCGGTTTCTGCTGCTGCTGCTGCTGAAGAACACGAAGAACGGACCTGCACCAGCAGTCGTTTTTCTACAGTAATAACGACTCACACCTGTGGGTCGTACATCAGGCAGACTTATTTGCTACAGCGTTTGCGACACAGCTTCAGCAGTCTTATTTTGTCACTGAGGGTCGTAGTTCTCTGGTTTGTAACAAATATAATTGAGGAAGCTATTCACGCAACATAAATGGGTAACTATTTCATTTAATTATATAATTCACCTAATCGCTGCTTTTGCAGAGTTTTAAATTATTTGAATGATTGTCTTAATTATTTGTTATTCAGTTTGATAGGTTATGCTTGGTTTAATCTCTTGATAATCTATGCTTAAGGTTTACAAATAATGTTTGAGAATCTGTATGATTGATAGTGAATTAAAGATAAAAGAGGACTTAAGAATTGAATAGAGTTTTGAAATATTTATCATTCAATTTTGCATAATAGTGGAATCCAGTGTCTTGGTTACCTCTCGCACCCATTGTTAATATTTTTGTATCTATAATTTTATCAAATCTTTAAATTTAATCTTCACAAGTCCGAGAGTTTGAACCTCATTACTACAACATCATCAACACATTATTATCAATATACAAACAGTCTAAAGATCCCCGTCGAAACTTCGATCTAGTTTGAGTGAATCTTATATCAGAAGAGAAGATTCTCAATCATAAACAAACTAAGTGCAATCAAAGTTCAACAACCGTTAGTCAATCAAATCAATCGAAAACTAATAATAAAATGCAATTATCTAGTTTCCCACCAACGGTACTAATAGAGCTTCTTAATCCCAAATAAGTCTTTAAACTGGGCGGTCGTAAGAGATTTCGCCTAATTAGGTTACTTTCCTCTCCGAATAGGCAGCTCCACCAGTAAGAACACAACTAGGTAGCTTTGCTGGCTCTGAGGATTAGTTTGGTAGAAATGCAAACTTTAATATTTATAGACAAGGAAGTTTGGACACCAAGGAATTTCCAAAACCGAATATTCTCAAGATATGCAATAAACACAAAATCGGTTTTCATAACTCCTGGAAATGCACTGTCCAAATATTGACCGAAATCCCAATAGAAAAATCTATAATCAGTAAACACACATTACTAATTATTATTTCCTAAAGATATGCATTTAATTGCTGGAAATTAAATAGCATATAAAAATTAAGAAACCTTAATTAAAAGATTTTCAATTTATTTCGATCCTGGGATTCTCCTTTAGCTATTAAGGAATATCTTTGAACAACTAATGATAAGAGTTACTGCACATGTTCAAAGTATGTCGACATCTTTACTTTGCAAGTCCTTTTTCATACTTACAATCTTGGAAACGATTTTCCACACTTCCAAACAAGTTTAGAATTGGTTCGTCTGAATTCCAAGAACTATGTGATTGATTATCCTATCTAGTCACCAATTATGGGCTTCACGATTCTACCAAAACAAGTTCGGTTCTACCTCTATGTGAGTATTGTGCATAGTCACGCTAGTTACCAAAATTCGGTTGACTAGGTACTAGGATTGGTTCCCCACAACTTATGGTAACTACTTGTATTTGGTTGCACATGTCCATAGGATCGGTTCCCCCAAAACTACAAACTTGTTAGAGCATAGCTCGGTCGACCTCGCATGCGTTGCTATCTCAAGCATGTTTGTCAATGTTAGTGATCAAAACTATGAGTCTTGATTTCTAGTCTACATAGCTAAGTCTCGGACTAGGATATAAAAGTGTAGTTGAGCTCAAGGACTTCATGGCGGTTCATCATACAACGACGAAGATCTACTCAAGGAACCGTGGAACTTCATCAATAAAAAGGTATGTGGAGACTTGAACTTATCTATCACTCAAAAGTCTATCTCTTCTATCTCCTACTTCTTATGAGACAAAAGTCGTATGCTATATAGACTGGATCATACACATTTGATATTTCGAGCCGAGTATATCTCGTCTATCTATATCTCGAAATCATGTGTTGGTAAAGCGTTTTGCTTTGATCAGGTTTATCTTCATTCTAATGACAAAAGTCATAATGTTTCAATCACTTTGAAAATCGCTTTGACGAGAAATAGTGTAACAACTATATAATGTCCTCTAAGAATGTTTCAAAAGTTGGAATGAGAGTTTAGGTCTATATAACCAATGATATGTAATGTTCTACACTACAAGGATGGAAACTTAGAAGGATCTAAGGTGAATTGGGAGGAAGAAGAAGAAGTTCAGACACAGAGAGAGATAATAATTCAAAGAGAAGAATAATAATTCATTACTGGATGAGAGTATCCAATGAAACAAGGATACTAATACACAAAGTCTCACGTGCCAGCCGTGTAACTAAAACATAAGCACCCTAACAACAGCTAAGGGCACCCCAGTTTCAGAAATACAAAAAGAAAGAACATTCTCAAAAGTTGGTCCATGACAAATACCCCTCACTTCAAATGATTCTTGTCCTCAAGAATCGCATCAGGGAACTGTTGCTGTTAAGCTTCCTTGTCCTCCCAAGTTGCTTCCTCAGCCGTGGAGTGAGTCCAGTGAACTAGAACCTGATCCACTAGTTGTTGTTGTTTCTTGATGACTCTGGTAGACAGTATATGGAGTGGTGCAATCTTCATACATACTTGAGAGTCCAAAGTTGGTAAAACTGTTTTGGGAAGCAACCTTTCTCCAATATTTGGCTTAAGCTGAGAGACATGGAATACTGGATGTATTCTGGATGAGGTTGGTAGCAGCAATTTGTATGCCACCTTGCCAAGCCTTGCTAACACCTGGTAGGGGCCAAAAAATTTAGATGATAACTTTAAGCTTCTCCTCAATTGAACTGAGCTTTGCCTGTAAGGTTGAAGTCTCAAATAAACCAAATCTCCCACCTTGAATTCCCTCTCAGACCTTTTCTTGTCAGCTTGCTGTTTAATTCTATGATGTGCTTCCTCCAAGGTAGACTTCAGAATTATTCTCATGGCTTGTCTTTTCTGTAAGTACTCTTCTACAGATTCATTATTGGAAGGTTGATGAGAGAACAAACCAAATTGTTGGGGTTGGTATCCATACAATTCCTGGAAAGGTGTAATCTTTAAGCTGGAATGATAAGCAGAGTTGAAACACCACTCTGCCAAGGATAACCAACTCACCCATTTGGTTGGCATGTAACTTGTCATACATCGCAAGTAGGATTCAAGACAAGCATTCACCCTCTCAGTTTGACCATCAGTCTGAGGGTGATATGTTGTACTCATGTGGAGAGCAGTGCCCATCTTAGTGAACAACTCTTTCCATAAGTGACTAATAAAAATGTTGTCTCTATCTGAGATTATGGTTGCAGGTAAGCCATGTAATTTGAAAATGTTGTCTAGGAATACCTTTGCTACAGATGAGGCAGTGAAAGGGTGACTCAAGGGAAGAAAATGGTTGTATTTGGTGAATCTATCCACCACAACCATAATGACCTCCCTACCTTCTGACTTTGGAAGCCCATTGATAAAGTCCATGGAAATATGTTTCCATGCTTGATCAGGTACAGGAAGAGGCTGGAGCAGCCCTGCAGGAGATGTGTGGGGTATCTTGTGTTGCTGACATATGTCACACTCTGTAATGTATTTGTACAAATCCTTCTTCATGCCTACCCAGTGAAAATGGACTTTTGCTCTCTGATAGCTAGCTTGAGTACCTGAATGTTCCCCCATGGCAGATGAGTGAACTGCAACTAAGACTTGTTGTCTTAAATTCCCTTTTGAGCCAATATAAATCTTGTTATTGTATCTAAGGATTCCCTGTTTCAGTGTGTAAGGAGGTTTACTTGTAGGAGAAACAATCAGCTGAGGTAACAGTTCTTGTGCCATCCTATCAGTGTCATAACTATCTTGCACTTCAAGCAGCCAAGCAGGTTGTAAGTGTGATATAAGCTGGCACTGATATGACTCAGAATGTGGAATCCTTGATAAAGCATCAACTACTTTGTTTTCAGCTCCCTTTTTGTAACAAACTGTGTAGTCATACCCCATAAGCTTAGAAAGCCATTTTTGTTGAGCCATAGAGTGCAACTTCTGCTCCATGAAATATTTCAAGCTCTGATGATCTGTGAAGATGGTAAAGTGGTTTCCCAATAGATATGACCTCCATTTATTAACTTCCATGACTATGGCTAACAACTCCTTCTCATATGTGGACATGGCAAGAAATCTGATCCCCATGCCTTTACTGAAAAATGCAATGGGTTGCTTTTTCTGCATTAACACAGCTCCTACCCCTGTGTCACAAGCATCAGTTTCAATCTCAAAAGGTAATGTAAAATCTGGCAACACCAACACAGGTGTAGAAGTAACAACCTTCTTGAGTGTATCAAAAGAAGTTTGAGCACTTGAGTTCCACTGGAAATTGTCCTTCTTCAGTAAGTCTGTTAAAGGTTTGCAAATTATGCCATAGTTTTGCACAAACTTCCTGTAATACCCAGTTAAACCCAGAAATCCCCTTAGGCCTTTCAATGTAGTAGAAGTAGGCCACTGCAGCATACATTCAATCTTCTTGGGATCTGCTGCCACTCCTTGCTGAGAAATAATGTGTGTCATTGCAGGAAATCCTACAACATACCCCTTGTATTATCATGACTATGATTTCTAGATCTAAACTTATTTGATATGAAAATAAAGATAAAGATAATGAAAATATAAAATAAGACACAAGATTTACGTGGTTCGATCAATGTGATCTACATCCACGGGGTTAGGGATCTTCACTATGATTGTTTGTAATTACATATGGATTACAATTGAGACTCCATTAATGAGTATTTGGAGCTCTTGGTTGAAGAAGGAAGAAGAAGATAATAATACAAATTCTGCTCTCTCTCTCTCTACAAATGTGTCCTCCCTAAAGTGTCTCTCTCCTTTTTCTTTTTTGATTATCTTCCTTTCTCTCTCTTGCCTTTCTCTTTATATAGGTGTTTACATAGTGGATGACAGCTAATGTACAACTAACATTTCCCCTAATTTCGGATCTGGCTTGCGGTATTTTCGCAAGCTTACAAATGTAACATTCGCAACATTCCTAATTTTCGCAAGATCATCACACTTTTCTCATGTTTAAGTTGATGTCATATGTTATGTCGTTTCTGAAATCATCCTACAATGTCTTCGTGATGTGTTGTTAATAATTTCGCAAGCATATTCTTCTGTGCGAGATTCTGATCCTACATCTTGCCTCTTTTTTCTTGAATATTGCTTGAAAAGCGATTTTTAAGAAAAAAATCCACCTTGTTGTAGTTGTTGGAGGAACGAGCGAAAGACTATCGGACTTGAAAAGTACGTACTTGCCTCTATTCTTTTGTGAATTTCTGGAACGTTGCGAAGTAAATAAGAAGTATCAACCCTTGAAGTATGCGAAGTATGAAGTATCCTTGATGAAGTATAAAAAGTACTTAATCCTCAAAATATAAGAAGAACTCTGCGAAGTAAATAAGAAGTATCTGTCCTTGAATAATAAGTATTGCCTTTATCCGTGCTAAATTATTACTCCATTTTTGGTGAGGATTCTTATTGTTCATTAGCGAACGTCCACTTTGGGAATGATTCTTGCCGAGGAGATAAAGAACATAAAATGTTTTCTTGGTAATCCATAATTGCCTCTGTTCTTTATCTATGAGGGCAGAATCCTTGAGAAAATGTTGAATGTGCGAATTGTTTCCTTATTCTTATCTTTGCCTCTGTCTCATGTTTTGTGCTCATGCAATAGTATAATCTCTTCAAGTTGCTTATAATTGTGCGAAATAATTGAGCGAGATAATCACATCATTCGGAAGAATCATATTCTGCGAAATTCTGACACATTCTACGAAATTTTGAATCATTCTGCAATATTCTGAATCATCTGTGAAGTTCTGAATAATCTTGCAAAATTCTTGAATAATCCTGTGAAATTCTGAATAATCCTGAATAATTCTGCTAAATTCTGCGATATTATTGCGAAATTCTGCAATATTATTCCGTACATTTTTGTAAAGTACTTATGCGAATACAATGCTTATGTGATGATTATGTTATGAAATGTGTATGCGATGTTTATGCAATGAAATGCTTATGCAATGCTTTTATGATGCGAGTATGATGCTTGTATGATGAGAATGCTTATCTATTGCAATGTATAGTTAATGTTTGTGTTACTTAGCTCATTTTGCCGTCTAAAATTGATGTAGCTCTAAATTGCTTACATTCTTCATTTCTCTGCCTTTTTCTTTAGTGTATGCATTCTTCTTCGTGTAGTTATTGTTCTTCACAAGTTCTTACTTGTTTTTCATCTTCCCTCTTTCCTGCACTATTAGTATCTCATAACAGTATGATCATAATATCAAGTGTGCGACATTTTCACTGCCTCGGTTTCATTTCCATGTACATATTCGCAATCTTGTTTGCTTACATATAATCATTCTCGCAAGCTTACTTGCTTACTAATTTTCTTATGTGGTCTTATTTTGCCTTCCTAGTTAAAGGTATTATTTTTCCACCTCTTGTCATTGCGACAAAATCGCAGGACGTCTTTACACTTTCATGCAAAAACCCATTGATCTTGCCTTAACTTTCTATTTTGTGTTATTGCCTCTTCAGGATTGTTGCGATAATACGACAGGCCTAAATATTCTTGCGAAAATAAACGTCTTGCGACGAAATCGCAGGACGTCTTCACACTTTCATGTAATGACCCATTGATCTCGTCTTATATTTTTCTCTAGTCTTATTGCCTCTTCAGGATTGTCGCAAAAATATGACAAGTCTTAATACCCTTGCGAGTAGAATGCCTCATGACATTTGCGTCTTAAGACACTTATCAGCTCCCTAATGGAGGGTTCCTCCCTTATCTCCCCCCTGGTTGCCCCTTCAAGGAGGTGTACTTCTACCATACAAGGTTGTCTCCTCCCATCCGGTCTTAACAACAACCAGTTGTTTTCGCAGCCTCTTGTCCCTTTTACCTATAGGGCTTATGGTTACGAGACTGCACCCTAAGTGGGGTTTTCTTCGGGCCGAGTGCAGTATAAGCCAAGACTTGTCAAGAATGGAAAGGTACGCTCCAGACGCCCCTGTCACTCTTGACTCAACCGTGTACCTCGGCGCCTTGATCATATTTTGCACTCCTTAGAAGAGACCCCTAGTCGTCCAACCTAAAGCAAAAGCTTAGGTTGAAAATCTAAGGTACCTCTCCTGGTGGGATTTATTGACCCCAAATCTCCATGACTCAGGTTCCAGGGGCGGTGTAACATTTTCGCTGAGTCATGCAACATGTACCCCCTTCTATGACGTACTTTAGGTCTTACATTTTCCTCTTGCGAAATTTTATTCGCGAACTAGGGTGTACGCCATAAAGGTTCGCCTCTATCTGCGAAATTTT
This sequence comes from Papaver somniferum, assembly GCF_003573695.1. Taxonomy (NCBI): domain Eukaryota; kingdom Viridiplantae; phylum Streptophyta; class Magnoliopsida; order Ranunculales; family Papaveraceae; genus Papaver; species Papaver somniferum. The sequence goes on from NC_039367.1 coordinate 70,989,314, forward strand.
ATTCGCGTTTCTGCGAAATGTTCGTGTTTCTTTATTCTCTCATTCATCTTTTCATTTCTGTCATCTCTTTCATTCATTCTTTCATTTCTGTCATCTTTTTCATTCATTCTTTCATTCTCATAATATTATATCATTTGAAGCAAAATAAATATTCAAGAGAAATTCTAATACATTGTAATTCTGATTTTTTTTTTTGTGTAATTTTGAAATCTTAGTAATTTTTGTAATTTTGAAATTTTTGTTATCGTGCGATTGAATCGCTTTTTGTAAATCAAATCTAAAATCTTTTTATTCGTTCTTAGTATAAAGTAAAATGTTCAAGTAAGTGGTACTTATCTTTTATGTGAGTCGTTGTTGTTGTCAAAGAAGTGAATAAATGCCTTGAAATGTATGAATTTCGCGTAGCAAAAAGAAGTGTGGGAAGTGAGACTTGAACCCTTGACCTGCTTCTTGGATTTTCTTGCACCATACCAACTATGCTAAGCCTCTCTTGCGAAATAATCAAAGGTCTTGCGAAGTAATCAAATTCCAATTGTGTGAGAGGCAATTCTGTATAAATTTCGTATAACAAAAATAAACATGTGAGAAGCAAGAATTGATCCCGCGACCTGCTGCTTGCATTCATGCCTCCTGACCAACTGTGCAAGCTTCTTCTTTGAAAAATATCTCTGTGAAATTATCATCAACTCTCTTCTGTGCGAAATAATCATCAACTCTTTTCTGTGCGAACCAAGTGTGCGAACTCTCTCATGAGAAATAATCAAAAACAAATATGCGAGTGGCAAGAATTGATCCCATGACATTCTCCTTGCGAAGTATCACACTGAACCATCCGTGACAACTTTGATGTGCGAAATAACTAAACAACTGTAAACCTTTATCCTCATCTTCACCCTTAATAGCTTAAATATAAATATGCGAAAAAGGCACGCGTGAGTGGGAATCGAACACGCGACAATTAGCTCATAAACTTCTCACATGACCAATTATGCTGCCTCTTGTTTACGAAATAATGAAACAATATTGCGAAATTATTCATTTTTTCGCTCTCTGTAAAAAAAGAATAAAACTATGTTCGCAGGTGAATTCGAACTTGCGACCACGAACGCACATACTGCTCTCTAGACCAATTGTGCAAGGACCTCTCTGCGAAATTAACGCATAACTTTGTTCCTTATTCTTTTATTCTCCCATGCAAATGAGAAGAAAATGAAAAATATGTGTCTCTGCGAATTCGAACCCGTGACCTATTTGTTGTTCGCTTAGCCTTGAACCATATGTGCGAATTTCTGTTTGTGACAGAAATCACAACTTCTGACTCTTATCATTATCTTCGTCTTTCCTTTGTTTCTTCACAAAATGCCTCTTGCTTTCTCCTGAACATGAAAATATTCCACTGAAACTTCTATTTTTTCCTTAAATTTCACCACAACAACTAATTTTTTCTCTCACTCTTTTCATGTCTTTGAATTGTTGATGATGTTTACTCCCTGAAAGTGTGATTTCTTCCATAAAATTTCCATTTTTGAACCTAAATTTTGTAGATCTAGAAAAATATGAACAGTAGCTAATCTTCATGGAAATTTCTTGACCAACAAGTTACAGGAAAGATAAATCCTTTACTCGCTCCATGTTTCTAGCGGTAAAATGTAGTTGCAGCAAATCCTACAACACACCCCTTGTATTATCATGACTATGATTTCTAGACCTAAACTTATTTTGATATGAAAATAAAGAAAAAGATAATGAAAATAGAAAATAAGACACAAGATTTACGTGGTTCGATCAATGTGATCTACATCCACGGGGTTAGGGATCTTCACTATGATTGTTTGTAATTACATATGGATTACAATTGAGACTCCATTAATGAGTATTTGGAGCTCTTGGTTGAAGAAGGAAGAAGAAGATAATAATACAAATTCTGCTCTCTCTCTCTACAAATGTGTCCTCCCTAAAGTGTCTCTCTCCTTTTTATTTTTTGATTATCTTCATTTCTCTCTCTTTCCTTTCTCTTTATATAGGTGTTTACATAGTGGATGACAACTAATGTACAACTAACATTTCCCCTAATTTCGGATCTGGCTTGCGGTATTTTCGTAAGCTTACAAATGTAACATTCGCAACATTCCTAATTTTCGCAAGATCATCACACTTTTCTCATATTTAAGTTGATGTCATCTATTATGTCGTTTCTGAAATCATCCTGCGATGTCTTCGCGATGTGTTGTTAATAATTTCGCAAGCATATTCTTTTGTGCGAGATTCTGATCCTACAATGTGACCCAGATATTCCACTTTATCTTGACCAAAGGAACACTTTGAGAGCTTAGCAAAAAAGCTGTGATGCTTCAAGGTGCTGAGAGTGAGCTCTAAATGTTGTAAATGAGAGGCCATATCAGGACTGTATACCAGGATATCATCAGAGAAGACAAGTATAAACTTTCTGAGATGAGGCTTAAAAACATCATTCATCAAGGCTTGAAAATATGTTGGTGCATTGGTCAAGCCAAAAGGCATTACCATGAATTCATAGTGTCCCTCATGAGTCTTGAAAGCAGTCTTGTATGTATCTGGTGGGTAGACTCTGATTTGATGGTATCCATCCCTCAAATCAATTTTAGTGAATACTTTAGAATTAAACAATTCATCCAAGAGCTCCTCAATAATGGGAATAGGATACTTATCCTTGACCGTGGCTGCATTTAATTTCCTATAGTCTACACAGAATCTCAAACTACCATCTTTCTTTTTGATCAGGATGATTGGAGAAGAGAAAGGGTTGTGGCTGGGTTGAATTATACCAGATTTCAACATTTCTTGGACAAGTTGTTCTACTACCTCTTTTTGAATGTATGGAATTCTATAAGGTCTTTGATTTGGGGGGGGGGGGGGGGGGGGTAGTAAGTGGCTTGTAGTTGCAGGAAATACACACTACACCCCTCACAAGATTTCATTAACATTCAACTCATTTTAGATTAACAATCTTAATTTTATTGATGAATCTTTGAACAATCTTACAAGAAAAGATAAAGGTCAAGAATAACCACTTGATTTTCTCTCTCCTATTTGTTACTTTCTCTCCCAAAAAGATCTCTCCTCTTTCCTTTACCTGAATGCTATTTATAGGGAATTACATAGTGGATGACAGCTAATCTGTCCTTTATTTTCGGATATGGCTTGCGACATTCTCGCAACCTTACAAATGTTAATCTCGCAAACTCTAATTTTCGCAGGACCATCACATTTTTCTCATGATTTAGCTGACGTCGTTTATTATGTCATTTCTGAAATTGTTCTGCGACACTGTTGTGTTGTGTTGTTATAATTTCGCTGAGGCATTATTGCTGCGAGATTCTGATCCTACATCTTGCCTCTTCTCATATCTTCTCTGCGAAGTAGAGAACGATGTGAGAAATGCCGCAGCTGTCCATCTCTTCATATTCTGCATTTATCACACGTATCCTTTCTTCCATCTATTTCTTGACACGTCTTCTGTAACCGCTGCTTTTCAACCGCTCACGTCTTTTCGTATTAATGGTGTTTATTTCTTCGAGTAAAAAAATCTTCTCTATATATTCTTCTTACTCTTCTTTCCATTTTTTTTTATTTTCTTTTTATCTCTCATCTCTGCAACTCTATTTTTTCCGTAAATTCTGCCATTGCAACTTTTTCTTCTTCTTCTTCTTTTAATCTTTTTAATTTCTTCTTCATCTCCATATGTTCCCTCTGTAGATCTTCACTGTTCGTAACTTTCTTCCTTTTAATTTTACGAATTAATCTTCCTGCTGGTGTTTTCCATGGATTCATCGAGGTTAGTTTTCTTTTTTTTTCTTATGGGTTTTGCTGAAATTGATCTTGCTTACTGCTTATTTGATGTGTTATATGTGATTCCCATACTGTTGTTATTTCAGCAAAAACGCCTCTAACACCAAATTTACGGTTCAGAACCCTAATATTCCCAAATCGCAGCATAAGATTGTTGTAAACAAAAGAAAGTCTGCGAATCAGAAGGTAGTAAGAAACATTATTCTTTTCTAATAACAATATTGTTGCCTCTGTTTCTTATCTGGATTGTGATTCGCAGGGTGATAAGGATGCCAACAAACCTCTCAAGAAATCTCGCCACCTTAAAACCGTTGAAACCTCTGTTCCATTCCACTTACTTATCTCCTTCAAATCTCCTGCGACATCTTCGCAAGTTAAACCATTATCTCCAATTCGCGAAAAGGTTGCCTCAGATTTCATTCTTCAACTGACCTTTCAATGATTGAAACCCCCCTTATTAATCCTTCTGTGAATGAAACTTCTTCTCCTCCTATTGATAATGTTTCCAACCTTCTATCATTGCCAGTTCTCTACCTGAGCCTCTTCCTTTTTCGAAAGAAACCGTGGAAGGAATAGATATTGCTTTCAAAGTTTTGTCTGAGGTCCTGGATGATGGCAAGAAGTCTCCCATTGATCCTGTCAAGTCTGGTATTTGCGAAATTCTGAGTAAGTATTTTGGCTCTGACAGAGCTGCTTCGCAAACAACTTTGGAAAAAGAGTGTAATGCTCTTCGTCTCGAAAATCAAAAGCTCCAGAATGTTTCGCTGGATCGCGACAATCTTCGCAAGAAGAATGATGAACTGAGAGGTATGATTTCCTTATCGTGTCTTCAATTTGCCTTTCTAATGATTTTATCCTTTCCATATTTAATTATCCTTGAAATCCCTTTTCGCATGTTAAGCCTTAAACCATAACGAATAATGGAGAGATATCAATTTGAATCTGCTGTTGAAGAAGCCCGTGTTGATAAAGAGATTTTGACGGATCAATATAACCAATTAGATAACCTCTATTCATACTCTGTTGATCATATAAATAATCTTACCAATGAAAATACCCAATTAGTTCGGAGGCAAATTTATTAAGTAATGAAATATCTCGCCTCTCTTATTCTTTAACTAAAGCTAATCTAGGGATGAATCTTTATCAGATGAGAATAAAACTCTATCTCAAGAGAGCGAATTGTTTAAACAAGATGGCGATATCTTCGCAACAACTTAGCATCCTTCAGAAAGTATGTGATGACCAAGAACAATCTCTTCGCTCTTTGAGAAATGAACTTAAAGAAGTAACAGAGTCATCTATCGCTGAAAGAGATACACTCATTCAAGGTAGAATAGCTTTAAGTGTAAAGGCGAACCAACTTAAAGAACAATATTCCAAATTAGAAGAATCTTATTCTTCTTGCGAAGAAAAATGCCTTTCTTATTTCTAAAGAGAAAAATTCAGTCTCGACTTAAAGGTTTAGTTGGAGATAAATTTGATGATGCGATGGACCGTTGGGAGAATAGTTGTCTGACCTTGATTCAACACCTTATTTCGCAAAAGGAAGGTAGTCATAATAGTTTGACTGCCTTAACTATCTTTTCTTTGTCATACTTTTTGAGTTCTTCATCTTACTGAAATTTTGTATTCTACTTTTCGCAGAGTCTGAGAAAAATCTTCATTCCTCCATTTCTGTTTTGGAGGCTAAATATGCCAAAATTCGCAAAGAAAATGCACTACTCGTCTCTGTCCTTACTGGTTCTCGCGACCGAGCAGAAAGAAGACTTGATTATCTTGCTTACTTTAAGGATATTCAAGATAGGAATCATCAGAGAGCACTTCTTCGTCAAGTTCATCTCCGGGCTGAAGTTCTTGTGAATGATATTTTATTGTCCAAATCTCTTCCTCCTACATCAATCGAACCTTTGGAAGTAGATGATGATGAAATTCCTCGTCCTGCTGACAGTGATTATGATTATGAAAGTGGTGGAGAGAATAGTCTTTTGGAAGATGAGAAGAGATCCCTTCTAAGGAAGCAACTGCTGGTGCTAATCAAGATGGAAACGAAAAAAAATCTCTTCTAAAGAAGTAATTGCTGGCGATAATCAATGGCGGCGAAAAAGAAGTCCCTCTCAAAGGAATTATTGTTGGTGAAGATCAGAATCGAAATGAAGAAAAGGTTGGCGATAATGAGAACATTGGCGAAGAGCGTCCATTGTCTCCTTCTACTGGAATTAATACTGAAGCATGAGCTTCTTATCTAGTTCTATCTTCTTGAATTGTTTCATCTTTATTATTTCTTGCGAATAATATTCTTCAACCAACTTTGGAATTAATTTTCTCTTTTAGTATTTTGCTGGCGAGAAAGATAATGCCTCTTGTTTACTGATTCCCATACTTGCCTCTCATTATCTTTCTTGCGAGAAATGATCTGTTATGAATACTTATAAATATTTTTTTTTCATGTGGTCTTATTTTGCCTTCCTAATTAAAGGTCTTATTATGCCACCTCTTGTCATTGCGACAAAATCGCAGGACGTCCTTGCATTTCATGCAAAAACCCATTGATCTTGCCTTAACTTTTTCTTTTGTATTATTGCCTCTTCAGGAATGTTGCGACAATATGACAGGCCTAAATATTCTTGCGAAAATAAAGCCCCATGACATTGCCGTCGTGCGACGAAATCGCAGGACGTCTTCGCACTTTCATGCGAAAACCCATTGATCTCGTCTTTTTTCTTTGTATTATTGCCTCTTCAGGATTGTCGCACAAATATGACAAGCCTTAATACCCTTGCGAGTAAAAAGCCTCATGACATTTGCGTCTTAAGACACTTATCAGCTCCCTAATGGAGGGTGCCGCCCTTATCTCCCCCTGGTTGCCCCTTCAAGGAGGCGTACTCTACCATACAAGGTTGGCTCCTCCCATCCGTCTTAACAACAACCAGTTGTTTTCGCAGCCTCTTATCCCTTTTACCTATAGGGTTTATGGTTACGAGACTGCACCCTAAGTGGGGTTTTCTTCGGGCCGAGTGCAGTATAAGCCAAGACTTGTCAAGAATGGCAAGGTACGCTCCAGACGCCCCTGGCACTCTTGACTCAACCGTGTACCTCGGCGCCTTGGTCAGATTCTGCACTCCTTGGGAGAGTCCTTATTACCTTAGTCGCCCAACCTAAGTCATATGCTTAAGCTGAGAATCCAAGGTGCCTCTCCCGGATGGGCTTTATTGACCCCAAATCTCCATGACTCAGGTTCCGGTGGCGGTGCCTTTCCCTGAGCCATGCAACAGGTACCCCCTTATATGACGTACTTTAGGTCTTACATTTGCCTCTTGCGAAATTTTATTCGCGAACTAGGGTGTACGCCATAAAGGTTCGCCCCTTTCTTTTATGTCATTGTTCTATGATTATCTCTGCGAAAGTTTCGCACATCATGATCTTGTTTTGATATGAATAATCTCGCAACTATTCTTTCAGAATCCATAACTTCTCAAAGCTTCTTATGGATAATATCTTTTTAAGTACAATCTGTTCCATGGTCTGTCAAGTCTATGACCAACATCTCTACCTTCTGGATCCATTAATTTATAAGCTCCTGTCCCAACTATCTCCTTAATGATGTAAGGTCCATCCCATTTTTTCGCTAACTTTCCACCATTTTCTCGCTGATATATTGGTGTCTCTCGCAGAACTAAATCTCCTGGTTGAAATTCGCGTACTTTGACACGTTTATTATATTCTCGGGCTAATCTTCGCTGATAATTCTCCATATGTTGTAAAGCTCTTTCTCTTTTTTCTTCTAACTCATCAAGTTTGCTTAAGATCAAACCCGCACTAAGATTTTTCTCCCAAGCTTCTCTCTTTGTCGTCGGAATAACAACTTTGTTGGTAACACCGCTTCAACTCCGTATGTTAAACAAAAGGTGACATTCCAGTAGCTTCTCTCCTAGTTGTGTTATAAGCCCATACTGCATTATGTACTTGTTCGCACCATGCTCTATGATGTCCTTCTAATTTCTTCTTTAATATATCTGCAATTGTTTTGTTTGTTGCCTCTGCCTGCCCATTAGCTTGTGGATACAGGAGTAGACTTTCCACATTTTATTTAAATGCATTAAGTAACATTTCTATGTTCTGTCCTTCAAACTGTTTCCCATTATCAGATACCAACTGCGCGGAATTCCGAATCTGCAAATGATATTTTCGAATATGAATGTAAAGATATCTTTGTCGCGAATATGCTGTACTGCCTTTACTTCTGTCCATTTTGTGAAATAATCTGTTGCGACTATTAAGTATCTTCTTTGTCCAGATCCTGGTAAAAATGGCCCCACAATATCTAAGCCCCACTTTCCAAAAGGCCATACACTGGTTGAAGATGACAATGGTGCTCCAGGTGCATGTATTTTCTTTCCGTGCCGCTGACAATCTTCGCAACGTCTTGATATTTGTTTTGCATCTTCGTGCATGTATGGCCAGTAATAGCCTTGCATTTTTCTCTATGTGCCAAAGATCTTCCCCCGCTATGATTGCCAGCATCCCCACTATGTAACATTTTTAGCACCTTTTCTCCTTCTTCTCGTGTCAAACATCTGAGTGATGGTCCATTAAAGGATTTTCGGTATAGCAGCCCATCTCTTAATTCATAATTTGTTGCGCGACTTTTTACTTGTGTGCTTCCAATCTGTTTCTTGGTGTTTCTCCTTTCGCCAAATATGCATGAAGTTCTGTTCTCCAATCTGCGATATTGTTCGTTTGTTCTTCTTCTCCACCTTCTATATCATTACGTTCACTTCTTCTTCTTCTTTATTGATTGATGGTGACAGAAGTGTCTGTATTTTTATGCATCTCGCAGTTGGATCTGTCATCATGCTTGAGATGAAAGCAAAAGCGTCTGCGAGTCTGTTATCCTTCCTTGAAATGTGCCTCCATTTTATCTTTGGGATTTTCGCTGACAATTCTTCAACGAGCTTCTTGTATTTCTTCAAGGATGGTTCATTTGTAGTGTACTCTCCCTTTATTTGGCGAATAACTAGCTGCGAATCACTAGTGATCCTGGCATTTTCTAGTTTCATTTCTATTGCGAACTTTAAGGCATGTACACAGCTTCATATTCCGTTTCGTTATTAGTGGATGCGAATTCCAATCTGAAAAAAGCCATCTTCGTCCTTCTGGAAATTAAAACAATTCCAACCCCATTGCCTTCCCATTGCCTTCCCATTTGATGATCCATCTACCAATATCTCCCATCTATTTGGTTCTGTTAATAAGTCTTTTGGATCTCCATGTTCTTCTTCTATATCCATCATCTCCTCCACCGCTTCATCATCTTCTAAAGGAAATTCTGCTAAGAAATCTGCGACAACTTGTGATTTTGGTGAAGATAATATTTCATACTTGATTTCGAAATGTCCTATTTGTGCATTCCATCTCTCCACCCTACCTGATCTTTTTGAATTCTTCATCACTGATTCAATTGGTACTTTTGTTAGCACCCTTATTTTGTGTGCTTGAAAATATATGCGAAGTTTAAATGCGGCGTATACTAATGCTAAAATTAGCTTCTCAATCTTTGAATAATTCCTCTCTGCAGCATTAAATGTTTTGCTGATGTAATAAATGGGCTTTTCCACTCCTGCGTCCGTTCGCAATAACACAGCGCTTAAAGCATGTGATGTTGTCGCAAGATAGATCAATAGTTCTTCTCCTGGTTCTGCCTTTTGTAAAATAGATGTATTCATAAGGTGTTCTTTGATCCCTTGAAAAGCTTTTTCACATTCATCAGTCCATTTGAATTTCGCACCCTTCTTGAGTATATTGAAAAAATGTTTACATTTGTCTGATGATCGCGAAATGAATCTTCCTAGCGAAGCTAAAAGTCCGTTCAATTTTTGTACGTTGCTGGTGTTGGCATGTCACGAACTGCTTGTACCTTTTTGGATCAACTTGTATTCCTTCTTTTGATACAATGTAGCCTAAAAATTTCCCGATGCAACCCCAAAAATGCATTTTTCAGGGTTCAGTTTAATATTATAATGCCGCATCTGTTCAAAAATCTCCCTCAAATATTGTACATGATCTTTAGCTTCTTTACTCTTCACTAACATATCATCCACTTACACCTCTAATGTTTTGTGTATCCATGCGAACACCTTCTCTACCATTCTTTGATACGTTGCTCCTGCATTTCGCAAACCAAACGGCATTTTTGTATAACAGTATAAACCTCTTGGAGAGAAAAAAGCAGTATGTTCTTGATATTCTTTAGCAAGAGGGATTTGGTTATAACCTTTGTACCCATCTAAAGAAGACACTCTATCATTTCCCGCTGCTGATTCAACCATTTGAGGAATATCCGACAATGGAAAACTATCTTTAGGGAAAGCCTTGTTTAAATCAGTGAAATCTATGCAAATTCTTATCCCTTTATTTTTCTTTGGAACAACAACCATGTTTGCTATCCACTCTGGGTATTTAGCTTCTCTTATAATTCCCGCCTCAAGCATTTTCTGTAATTCTTCTTCTATTTGAGGACGGTAGGTTGTTGCGATTTTTCTTATTCTCTGTCTAAATGGTCTCACATTCTTGTTAATATCCAACTTATGACATGCAATTGACGGATCTATTCCAGGTATCTCATCCATGCTCCCCGCGAAAATATCTTTATATTCCCGCAAAATATTGACAGTTCTTTCTTCCTCTTCTGCATCCATCTTGGTTCCAATCCTCAATATTAGGGGTTCTTCTATAGTCCCAACATTTACTTCTTTTGTTGGTTCTGCCGCAGTGTAACTGGCCTTGGGTTCTCCCATTGGTGTTGGTTCTTTTATCATCTTCGCAGGTCCATCTCATTCCTCCGAAATTTCGCTGGGTATTCCTTTACCTTCTTTTGCTCTTATCATGTACACTCTAAATTCTTCTTCTTTCTTTGCCTCCTTTGCTATTTTTCTGCGAAATTGTCGCTTTTTTGCTCGTCCTTCATAATGCTTTACTTCAATTTGATAACATAATTTCGCATTGTAAATATCTCCTCTAATCTCACCTACTCCATTTGGCATGGGGAACTTGATGCATTGATGCAATGTTGATTCTACAACTTTAATTGCGTGAATCCATGGCCTCCCCAATAGCATGTTATATGGTGATTCCATATCCACTACGCATAGTGTTACTTGTGTTTCGATCTCTCCTAATGGAATTCACACCACTATTTCTCCTTTAGGTTTTGTTGTGGATTTTCCAAAACCATGAACAAGATATGTTGAACAAGACATTTATTCATCTTTGAATCCCATTCCCGCTTTTTCAGCTTACATTCAATCCTTGAAAATGTCGTTGTTGATATTATAATAACAAAGCTAATACTCCCCCTAAGGAAGATAGGTAGATATTCAATTTGCACGTCTTTGTTATACCAATTCATATGACATGTTACTCCCCCTTAGTCTGTGCTTTCACTCTTTCGTTTAGATAAAACATTCAAGCACCAATGTTCTTTTCCTTAACGATACCAATTAATATAAAATCAATGCCCCTATCACTTGTTTACTCCATATATTTCTCCCCAAACGAAAAATAAAGGACAACACGAAAAGAATCTTAAAATCTCAAAATAGACTTGCAATCTGTAGAGTTAGGCAAGAGGGTTCCACACATCATGTTCAGATAACCAATATCAAAACCGAAACTACAAGTAGTTTTATTTTGATATGTTACCAAGGAAATAATTGTCCGAAACAATTTTTCTAATTTAGTTTAGCAAAACAAATATCAACTAAGCACCTTAGTCCCTTTGTTAAACCGATTGTTCAAAAACAACCGCTTAATTCGATAAGACCAAAATAAAGATAACTCTATTTTTCTCATCAGGTCCTAATTATCCATAAACTTAGACCTTTCAATTTTAAACAACAAAAGTACTAGGTTAGTTAACTAGCATTTCTTATTAAGGAATTTGATTAGACTTGAATAACCGAAACCTCACTTCATAAGTCTAACTAAGATCAGAATTAACTTATTTTCTCTTATCCGGAATCGAATTGGACTAAACAACTCATCCCGTAATCCTTTTATTTCGTTAAGCCATAAATAATTCATACAAACCAAATAAATCAACTTGCATAATTATTCACCTCAACCGGAAGCAATTGAAACAACATAAGCATTAAAACACCGCAATTGCACCGAAATTTTGTAAGCCTAAACAATTGATACCACACAATAAAGCAAGATAAAAATAGTTTTTCTTAACCGGAACCAATTGAATCACACACATCCACGCACACATCATGGAATAAACATCAATTGAACCGAAATTTTGTTAATCAAAAGCAATAAATATATATGATATAAACTCAGGCTTTTCTTAAACAGGAAAACAATTAACTAACAAGATTGTTACCTCAAATTTCGCATCCACTTCTCCAATATGATTGCATCTTCTTCCAGGGAGAATTGATATCGAAATATCATCATGTTGTCATCCTTATGAAAAAACAAAAAAATAACAACAACCAACCTTTACCAGGAAAGGTTGAAAATCGGCTTTAACAATTGCAAGCAAAAGTTGAAAACCGTCGAAACAAATATGCTTTTATGCTAAACCAAAACCGATTCAACATATTGTGACTTTTTCACATATTATTTCTACAGAACCCCACATGATTCTTTGATAAAGCCTACCAATATGGGCTAGAACTTAATCCTGCTAAATCAAAAAGTCACCTCAACCACAAGGGTTCACAACATATGAGATCGAATATTAAGGTAGTAAAACCAAAATCAGACATCCCATAAACATACATAGCAATAAGATAAAAGCATTCAAACACAGGCTATGTAAACCGAAAACTATCACAAGAAAAATTATAAATCAAATAATTGTATTCATAAAATACCAATAGAATCATTGAAAGAAATAAAAAATTGATATCTATTTTTCTAGATTAAGTATTACAGCAGCTAACTTAATCTCTAGAAGACCTTTCGTTATTTACCGAAGATTCTCCGGTGTTTTGATTCTTCGATCTTCTCTTCTCTTTCAGATGATTGAGTCTTTGTTTCAGAAGATTCAATTCGACAATCGACTTCAAGAGGTTTTACTCGAGCAGTTTTTCATTCACTACTGCAGTTTCCAAAAGCTCGCGAACGACTTCAAAATCTCCCATTAACATAAGCATAAGCTCAAAAGAAATATGATTCTTTTTATGTTCGCTTGAGAAATAACACTTGAACTAAACTGGAAATGTCTTAAGTTTTCGAAGTTGAGATTCAATGTCAATAGTATTTTCACCCATCTTTGACCGCAAACAAAACATAGATGAGTATCGGTCCAAAAAGATGGTTTATATAATAATTCAAACTTGATTCCCAAGGATGAAATACCTAATCGCGGTATTTTATTTGTGAAAATATATGCTTTCGGGAACATCTCCTAATTATCGTGACCTAGGAGTTCTGAAAATACTAAAAATATTTTTCTTAGGGACATCCCGAAGATTCAAGAGTATTTTTCTAAAAATAGACTAGATATTCCAAGTATTAGAATATTTTAGATATTCAAAATCATATTCTTGTGCTCCTTTTAAGAATTTCCCTTTTTATTTGAATTGAGCACAATCATAGTGAAATTCTGAAAGCTAACATCAGTTGTTGAAGTGAGCTAGTGATAGCTCAGGATTTATGGGACACGATCCATCATGATATTTCTGAATATCTATCCTTTTGGGATTCTTCCAAGATAAAACTTCTTTCACTGTGTCACAACAGGAGTGATCTGATTCAACAGAATAATCATCTTGATGATCAAAATCGTGACTTGAAGTTTTTTGAGTTGTAACAGAACTCTTATATTGTCCCAGGAATTTTTTGGAATATGACATCATCATTTGATGAGATTGTTTCCTGGATCCAATTTTAGACAATCGATCAATAACAAAACAACATGATCTGAAATCATTCCCTTATGTGTGTAAGCGGTGATCTTTACTTCTGTCTGAGGGATAATCATTGTCACCATTGATGACAGTTGATCTTGACTGGATACTAGTCAAAAGATTATCCCTAGAAATGTATCCATCATGATTCTTGTGAGAGATTCGGCAATTTGAATCATAATGTTGTATATTAGTTAAGAGATTCTGCAGGTTAGAATCACATATCCTTGTTTTAATTAATATAGCTCCTTTGGCTTGAGTAACTTCAAGACCTTTTGATTCAGCATCTTCATGAATCAAGAAATCTCTGACGATCTTTTCAGCAGATGTATAATAGGTATTATCCTTTAGATTCTATTTTTCAGCAAGCTTTCTGAAAAATTTGATCTCATTACAGTCATCTGAATCTGACTTCTTTGCCACATTAGTTTGTTTTCTCATTAACACCTCATGGTTAATATTTCCTGAGTTGTGTTCCACTAGTGAACTTACAGTGCAGAGCTGTTTATCAGGTTTTGAAAACAAACGTCCTTTACGAAGTATATCATCTTCTTGATCAACGTTAACTGAATCAGTCATTATATTCAATTCTTATAGGTTGGATCACACCAAACACAGATTGTTAGATCTTTTCGTGTTTTGCCTGCTCTGATACCAATTGAAAAGGCGAGGGTACCCCAAGCTAAAACTTTTCCTACCTATAAGTCCTTTCTCCGAAAGTTATTATCTATGGACTGAGTCGAGATAATACAACTAATCGGTTCACACTTCGTGTGGTCGTCTATGGATACGAGATCGAGACAATACAACAACGAAGTATGTTACTTGATAAAAAGGTTCGGACTTAACTAAACACAATAGGATTCACTTATCAAGTAAATAGGAATTAACGTTTGTGTAATTTAATTTAATTATAATAAAACAATTATAATGCGGAAATATAAAGTAAATGACACAACAAGATTTTGTTAACGAGGAAACCGCAAATGCAGAAAAACCCCGGGACCTTATCCAGAATTGAATACTCTCAGGATTAAGCCGCTACAAAAAATTACACCTAACTTCGTATAGTTGAGACCAAGCAACTAAACCTATAGTTCATCTAGTTCCGTCTGTATTCCCACGCCTCCGACATTAGTCACGTACTTGGAACAATTCCTTTGGTTCGTATTCCAAACAGTAAAGGCACAACAAATCTGTTTGGTATCAACTCTATTCAACCAAGTGATATGAGTTGGACAAAGGCTCTTCTGTTTATCTTAACATAAAGATTAAGCCTAAGTAATCCTTCGTTAGGTCCTTAGATCTATCTTCTTTTCAATTACCGAAGTAATCGTTTAAGATTAAGACTACAACACTATTAATCCAAATAATTGTGTTGATGCCGATCTACTCAATTAATCAATCCAATCAATCACAAGGATAAGCCGATTATTAACTGGATCATATTTTACCGAAACAAATATTGTGCACACCAAAGATTATGAACCCAAAAATCAGAAATCTTCAATATCTTCTTCGTCTTCAAATCTTCTTAGATCTTCAATAATAACCTGCACGCAATCACTTGAATCTCTTGTGATCAATCATGCACAGGACGAAGTTTGTTAACAATGGATTATCACGCTAGAGCTTCTCAATCCCAAAGAAGACTTTAAACTGAGCGACCGTAAGAGATTTCGCCTAATTAGGTTACTCTCCTCTCCGAATAGGCGGCTACACCAGTAACAACACAACAAAGATGAAGTTTGTTGTTACGAAGGATTAGTTTGCTAGAAAGGAAAGCTTCAAGTATTTATAGACAAGGAATTTTGGACACCAAGGAATTTCCAAAACCGAAAATATTCTCAAGATATTCATTAAAGCACAGATTTGGTTTTCATCATTCCTAGAAATGCTCTGTCCAAAAATAATGATCGAAATCTCTCGGGAAATCTTCTAATTAGTAAATGCACATTACTAATTCTTATTTCCCTACAAAATGAAGTTAAATACCTTAATTAAAAGATTCTTAACTTATTTATGTTTCGATCCTGGGATTCTCTTCCCTTAGCTATTAAGGAATAACTTTGAACAATTAAAAAAATAAACATTCATAGCACGTGTTCAAAGTATGTCGACATCCTTACTTTGTAAGTTCTCTTTCACACTTACAACCTTGAAACCGATTTTCCACACTTCCAAACAAGTTTAGAATTAGTTCATCTGACTTTCAAGAACTATGCGATTGATCAAATAACATTCAATCACAATCATGGGTTTAACAGTTCTACTAAAACAAGTTTCGGTTCTACCTTCCATGTGAGTATTGTGCATAATCACACTAGCTTTCCAAAATTCGGTTGACTAGGTACTGGGATAGGTTCCCCACATATATATGGTATCTAACTTATATGTGTTGCACATGTCCATAGGATCGGTTCCCCTTTGCCTAAAAACGTGTTGCACATGTTCATAGGATCGGTTCCCCTTTCTGATATAAACCTTGCTGCACCTCATACAAGGATCGGTTCCCCTTTGTGATGTACTGCACCTCTTCATAGGATCGGTCCCCCTTTTCCATATTTGGTCAGACATAAAATCACAAACCCGATCATACCATCTCAGGTGATTACTTAGGATCGGTTTCACTAATAAAAGTCATACCAATACATAAGTCAGGCCTTTGTGAATAGTTCTACCAAGAACATAAACAAGTCGTGAACGGTTATACTCAATCACACATATTGGTTGTTCATAAGATATGCAATGAATAACAAAACCAATAACGCCTCGCAATCTCCTTTTCGGTTCACAAACAAGTTTATGAACTTACTTCCTTAGAACACATGTAAAACATTGTTCCCTAAAATGAAATCCTCACCTCATACCCATACATAATCACAATAGCATTCAAATTATTATGGCGATGTCTTATCTACAAAGTTTAATGGTTAAGCAATAAACCTCGTATTGTATTCCTTAATACTATGTCTATCTAGAGTTCAAATATGCTTCGCAGTTTTGTTCTCAATATGCACGAATTGAAAGATACGTTAGGGAATGAAACAGTTCAAGTCAAATATCTAACCTCAAGTGGAAGGATGATTGTTGTCGTTGTAGCTCCTTGCTTCTTCACATCTTCAAAACTGCGCAATACTTGTAATGTCTCATATCCTAATACTTTCAAGCTAACCTATACGAAGTTGACTCTAGTACATAATCAAGCGACTCTTAACATGAGTTTTGATTCACTAAAATATGACAACCAAACTTGACATACCAACGCTTGGTGGGTTCAACCGAGCAATGCTCTAACAGATACCACACAATAAAGTAAGATAACAATATTTTTTCTTAATTGAAACCAATTGAATCACACACATGCACACACAACATGGAATAAACATCAATTGAACCTAAATTTGGTTAAGCAAAATCAATAAATATATATGATATAAACTCAGGCTTTTCTTAAACATGAAAACAATTAACTAACAAGATTGTTACTTCAAATTTTGCATCCACTTCTTCAATATGATTGCATCTTCTTCCAGGGAGAATTGATATCGAAATATCATCATATAATCATCCTTTTGAAAAAACAAAAGAATAACAACAACCAACCTTTACCAGAGAAAGGTTGAAAATCGGTTTTAACAATTGCAAGATAAAGTTGAAAACCATCGAAACACATATGCTTTTATGCTAAACCAAAACCGATTCACATATTGTTTCTACCAGAACCCCTCATGATTCTTTGATAAAGCCTACCAACATGGGCTGGAACTTAATCCTTCTAAATCAAAAAGTCACCCAAACCACAAGGGTTCACAACATATGAGATCGAATATTAAGGTAGTAAAACCGAAATCAGAATTCCATAACATACATAGCAATAGGATAAAAGCATTAAAGCACAGGCTATGTAAACCGAAAACTATCACAAGAAAAATTATAAATCAAATAATTTTATTCATAATAGTTTTATTCATAATATACCAATATAATTAATGAAAGAAATCAAAAATTGATGTCTATTTTTCTCTTGCAACCTAGTCCTTCATATCAGAGCTGAATGAAGGTGGATTACTACTCTTCAACTTTTGAATTTCTTTAAGTAGAAAACCTTGTTTCTTGACCAGAATCTCTTGCAGATGAGAAATTTTCGTGAAGGATTCTGCAAGAGCATGTAATTCTGTCTTTGATTGAACACAAAAGTGTGTCAATGCCTCAATCCACTGATCTTTCTTCGGAGTATTCTCTCTTTCCTTCTTGCTTAGCCAATCTCCCTTTCTGATTTTCCTCTTAATATCAAGGGACGATCCAGACTTAGTTTTGAGATGATCTTTCTGATCTAGCATCTTCTCCAGAGAAACTATTTGATCCAGACCCATAGTTCGGACAAGGAATGATCAAATTAGAAGAAGAATCTTTTTATAATTTTTCATACTACCGAAAATATTATATTCCTAAAAATACGAATATATCAAATACCTTCAAATACTAGATATTATTTCCATAATCTACTCAAAAGTGCCTAGATTTTTCTTCTTCCTCACTCAAAGATTTGGCACACGTGGTGAGGAAAGAATTCTAATACCGTAGTGGAATTAGTATGAGTTTTTCTCTCATTATGGAATTTTGAACAACCAGAGTGTTCTTGATCTAGTATAGTATGAAAAGATCTCCTTTTGTTACCCCGAACTAACGAAGTATCTTGAGATTGACTGGAATTGCATATGCAACTCTTAGCAATTCTGTTTTTAAGACAGTTTTTGCATCTTGTCTTATTTTTCCCTTTACCACTAGATGATTTAATAACATAGGAAGATATGTCCATTCTTAAAATGGGTAAATCACTAATGGATGGGGAAGGAATAAGATTGACTACTAATGCAATATTAGTTGTTTCCTCTTCTTCAGAATCGTATGAATGAGAGGTCTCATCTAGAGTTATAGTCAATGCCTTGCTTCCAGTGTATTTCTTAAGATTGGGACAGTCTTTAGCAATATGACCAAACCCTTTACACTTGAGGCACTGCGGATGATATTCATCATCTTCTTCATGATCCTTTTTGACAGGAACTTGATCATGTGGGAGAGAAGATCGATAAGTATCCTTAACGAATCTCTTGTTTCTTTTCTTTAAGAGATATCGAAACTGTCTAGTAATTAATGAAAATGATTGTTCAATTTCATCATCAGAATTTTCTGCAATCTGTTCATCTGAATCATCCATCTGTCTATTCCTTTCCATTGGAGCTTTCAGAATTCTTGCAGCTTTAAAAGCGATTCCTTTACCTTGAATAGACTGTGATTCATGATCAAAGATCTTTAACTTATCGACGAGTGTGCTTCGTGAGAGAGTTGAAAGATCGTTTGCTTCTATGATTGCATGCTTCTTAGAATCGTATCTAGATGGCAATGATCTGAGAATCTTGTATATGTTAGAGCATATCTCGGTCGACCTCGCATGCGTTGCTGTCTCAAGCATGTTTGTCAATGTTAGTGATCAAAACTATGAGTCTTGATTTCTAGTCTACATAGCTAAGTCTCGGACTAGGATAAAAAAGTGTAGTTGAGCTCAAGGACTTCATGACGATTCATCATACAACGACGAAGATCTACTCAAGGAACCGTGGAAATTCATCAACAAAAAGGTATGTGGAGACTTGAACTTATATATCACTCAAAAGTCTATCTCTTCTATCTCCTACTTCTTATGAGACAAAAGTCGTATGCTATATAGACTGGATCATACACATTTGATGTTTCGAGCCGAGTATATATCGCCTATCTATATCTCGAAATCATATGTCGGTAACGCGTTTCGCTTTGATCGGGTTTATATTCATCTAATGACGAAAGTCATAATGTTTCAATCACTTTGAAAATCGCTTTGACGAGAAATAGTGTAACAACTATATAACGTCCTCTAAGAATGTTTCAATGGTTGGAATGAGAGTTTAGGTCTATATAACCAATTATGGATATAAGCATTGTGTGGAAACACATATGTGCATAAGTCCTATTCCTTAATCCGAAGTTTGCGTTGATTGAGAGAAACCGGAGGAATTGGCTTTGCCAAGTCCGCGAACTCAGTTTGCGAACTCAGTCTGGGAACTGACGGAAGTTCTCTTGCCGAGAATTTCTGCTGGGATTTTCCAAAAACTCGTTTGCAAACATAGTCCACGAACTCAGTCCGCGAACCTAGTCCACGAACTGGCGGAAGTATCCTTGTCGAGATTTTCTGCTGAGTTTGGAAAACTCTGCCGGTTGCCTTAAGTCCGCGAACTTGTTTGCTTACTTGAGTGGATTATGATCTAAAGATGTTCTCTGAACATGAAACTTAAATTACTAAGGAATGCAGTATGCAAACCGTGACTATAAAGTTTATGATCCGATTCAATTGAATCGAATCATCTTTGTTTCAATTGTGTCTTGTGTAGTTACATAAGATCTCATAGCAATTGAACAACTCTCTAACTAGTTCATTTGAGTCAATTTAACTAGTTATGGTGAAGAAGAACAAGGTTAATATGAAATGCTCATATGGTTGACCTTTTGGGTTACTATATTGAACCAACATACACGTACACATTTGGGCACGGTTTTCACAAACCCAGTAAACGTATATCTCAAGTGTGTGTGACAAGCTAAGTTTTCGATCTAACTGTTGAGAAATATTAGCTCGAATATAAATCAGGTTTTCATCTAACGGTGAATATTGATTGCTTTGTAACTAAGGAAAAACCCTGATTTGAAGACTATATATAGGAGACATATAACATTGGGCAAAACCAATCCCCACACGTCTGTGTGATACTAATGCGCTCGCTAGAGTCGATTCTCCTCTAACCTTTGGTTTTCTTCTCTAAAACCAGGTTAACGACTTAAAAACTTCATTGGGATTGTGAAGCCAGACCCATACTACTTTTATCGTAGTTGTGTGATCTGATCTTGCATCTTCTATCGTACGAGTACAATCTTTGATTGGCTTGAGATCGTGAGAGTTCTCTGATAAGAAAGATAAAGAAGTCACAAACATCTTCGTCTCACTGTTTGTGATTCCTAGACGTCATCTTGTGTATTCAAGTAAGACTGTTGAGAGTTGATTGATCAATATAGGTTGTTCTTCGGGAATATAAGACCGGATTATCAATTGGTTCCTGTTCACCTTGATTTCATATCTTAAAGACAGAACAAAAACCTAGGGTTTTTCTGTGGGAGACAGATTTATCCTTTGATATACTTTTCTGTGTGAGACAGATTTATTTATTATCAAGTCTGCGATTTTGGGTTGCAGCAACTCTTGGTTGTGGGTGAGATCAGCTAAGGGAATCAAGTGCGCAGTATCCTGCTGGGATCAGAGGCGTATGAGTACAACTGTACCTTGAATTAGTGGGAGACTGATTGGGGCTCAACTATAGTCCAGTCCGAAGTTAGCTTGGAGTAGGCTAGTGTCTGTAGCGGCTTAATACAATGTGTATTCCATCTGGACTAGGTCCCAGGGTTTTTCTGCATTTACGGTTTCCTCGTTAACAAAATTTCTGGTGTCTGTGTTATTTCATTTTTTGCATTATATTGTTTATCTTTATAATTGAAATAATACAAATTGTGCGTTAAAGGTTAATCGATTAGAGATCCGACCTTGTGTTTGTTGATTTCATTGATTAACACTTGGACATTGGTCTTTGGTACCGTCCAAGTTATTCCTTGTATTTGATAAAGACTCGCTATTGTTTTTAACTTGAGTAAAAATCAAATCAAGAGAGAGATATTAACTCCTTGAGATGCTTTTATCTAGATTGAGTCTGACTGTCTAATTGATTCTTTAGCAAAGTATTTCAGAGTTAGTCCATACAGATTGCTAAGCGAAATATTGGGTGGTGTTGTTGGACCCCCGCTTTTTCAGTACACTACACCTTTTCAGAAATAGTCTTTCCTAACGAGAAAGAAGTATTAATTATCTCAGAGAGTTTAATATGAAACTCTTCAAAAGTGTCGTTATCATCCATTCGAAGGTGTTCCCAATTGGAAGTGAGAGTTTGAAGTATAGCTTCTTTCTCTGATGAATTTCCTTCGAATACGATATGAAGATTATCCCAAGCTTCTTTCGAAGTTTGACATGTTGACACATGATGTTGTAAATCACGACTTACAGCATGAATAATAGCATTCAAACCATCTGAATTCTACTTTGCAAGTGCCTTTTCTTCGTTCGAAAAATCTACTAAGCGTTTAAACTCAGTTTCCGAATTTTCTATCTTTGGACGAATATAACCATCGACGACTAATAGCCAAGTAATAAAGTCTCGTAATTGAAGAAAAGATCTCATAACAGATTTCCACCATAGATAGTTAGTTCCATCAAATCTTGGCGGTACGTTAATTGAAGTCGATTCATGAGAAATCAATTTCATTCTTATAGGTTGGATCGCACCAAACACATATTGTTAGATCTTTTCGTGTTTGCCCGCTCTGATACCAATTGAAAAGGCGAGGGTACCCAAATATACCTCAAGATAAAACTTTTCCTACATATAAGTCCTTTCTCCGAAAGTGATTCTCTATGGATTGAGTCGAGACAATACAACTAATCGATTCACACTTCGTGTGATCGTCTATGGATACGAGATACAATACAACAACGAAGTATGTTACTTGATAAAAAGGTTCGGACTTAACCAAACACAATAGGATTCACATATCAAGTAAATAGGAATTAACGTTTGTGTAATTTACTTTAATTATAATAAAACAATTATAATGCGGAAATAGAAAGTAAATGACACAGCAAGATTTTGTTAACGAGGAAACCGCAAACGCAGGAAAAACTATGGGACCTTATCCCGAATTAAATACTCTCAGGATTAAGCTGCTTCACAAAATTACACCTAACTTCGTATAGTTGAGACCAAGCAACTAAACCTATAGTTCACTTAGTTCCGTCTGTATTCCTACGCCTCCGACCTTAGTCACGTACTTGGAACAATTCCGTTGGTTCATATTCCAAACAGTAAAGGAACAACAAATCTGTTTGGTATCAACTCTATTCAACCAAGTGATATGAGTTGGACAAAGGATCTTATGTTTATCTTAACATAAACTCCTTCGTCGGGTCCTTAGATCTATCTTATATTCAATTTCCGAAGTAATTGTTTAAGATTAAGCCAACAACACTATTAATCCAAAGAATTTTGTTGATGCAGATCTACTCAATTAATCAATCCAATCTATCAGAAGGATAAACGATTATTAATTGGATCCTATTTTACCGAAACAAGTATTGTGCACACCAAAGATTATGAACCCAAAAATCAGAAATCTTCAATATCTTCTTCGTCTTCAAATCTTCTTAGATCTTCAATAATAACCTGCACACAATCACTTGAATCTCTTGTGATCAATCACGCACAAAACGGAGTCTGTTAATAATGGATTATCACAAGATCCTCTTTAGAACTAACAACAGTCTAAAGATCCCTGTCGAAACTCTGAACTAGTTTGAGTGAATCTTATATCAGAAGAGAAGATTCTCAAGCATAAACAATATAGGTGCAATCAAAGTTCAACCACCGTTAGTCAATCAAATCAATGAACACAATAGATAAACCGCAATTATCTAGTTTCCCACCAACAGTACACGCTAGAGCTTCTCAATCCCAAAGAAAAATTTAAACTGAGCGGCCGTAAGAGATTTCGCCTAATTAGGTTACTCTCCTCTCCGAATAGGCGGCTACACAAGTAACACCACTACAAATAGGAAGTTTGTTGTTAGGAAGGATTAATTTGCTAGAAAGGAAAACTTCAAGTATTTATACACAAGGAAGTTTGGACACCAAGGATTTTCCAAAACCGAAAATATTCTCAAGATATTCATTAAAGCACAGATTCGGTTTTCATAATTTCTGGAAATGCTCTGTCCAAAAATAATGATCGAGATCTCTCGGAAAATCTCTAATTAGTAAATGCACATTACTAATTCTTATTTCCCTACAAAATGAGGTTAAATACCTTAATTAAAAGATTCTTAACTTATTTATATTTTGATCCTGGGATTCTCTTCCCTTAGCCATTAAGGAATAACTTTGAACAATTAAATAATAAACATTCAAAGCACGTGTTCAAAGTATGTCGACATCCTTACTTTGTAAGTTCTCTTTCACACTTACAACCTTGAAACCGATTTGCCACACTTCCAAAAAAGTTTAGAATTGGTTCATCTGACTTTCAAGAACTATATGATTGATCAAATAACATTCAATCACAATCATGGGTTTAACGGTTCTGCCAAAACAAGTTTTGGTTCTACCTTCCATGTGAGTACTGTGCATAGTCACACTAGCTTTCCAAAATTCGGTTGACTAGGTACTAGGATCAGTTCCCCACATATATATGGTATCTAACTTATATGTGTTGCACATGTCCATATGATCGGTTCCACTTTGCCTAAAAACGTGTTGCACATGTTCATAGGATCGGTTCCCCTTTCTGCTACAAACCTTGCTGCACCTCATACAAGGATCGGTTCCCCTTTGTGATGTACTGCACCTCTTCATAGGATCGGTCCCCTTTTCCCATATTTGGTCAGACATAAAATCACAAACCCGATCATACCATCTCAGGTGATTACTTAAGATCGGTTTCACTAATAAAAGTCATACCAATACATAAGTCAGGCCTTTGTGAATAGTTCTACCTAGTGGTGTAAATTCGGGCAGGCCAGGCCGCCCGGCCCAAAAACTAAGACAGGCCGGGCAGGCCAGGCTTAACATTTTTGAGCCCGTAAACAAATTCAGGCCGGGCAGGCCGGGTAAAAGTAGATAATTTGCTATCCAAAGACCGCCCAAAGCCCGCTTTTTATACGGGCAAGCCAGATCGGGCCGGACAGGCCACTATTTTGAATTTTTTTTCTTTTATTTTAAGTTTAAATTTTCAAATGAATGGTATTAAATGTATTTATTTTTAATACAATATCCTTTCCTTTCTAACATTGCATATCGTAAGTGATAGTATTATTTTATATTTAAATTACAATGACAAACTTTTAATTTTAGCCTATAATAAATAATTAATTAGAGTACAATAAACTTTCTAATAAGAAAATTTATTACCATTAATGTTTTTAAAAGGCTAATTATAAGTAAAAGCAACTATATATTTTATTTTTCTTGACACAAAATTGACAATTATAAAATGGTAACTTTTAAGTCTTTTTAAGAGGATATTAAATGATTAATGGCACATAGAAGGCTTTCAGGCCGGGCACTAGGCCGGGTATCAGGCCGGGCATCATAATTAATTGCAAAGCCCGAGACCTCCCAATAAATTAATCCAGGCCAGGCCGGGTGGCCCATGACGGGCCATAACAGGCTTTGAGCTACTTCGGGTACAGGCGGGGTCAAGCGGGTACAGGCAGGCCGAGTATTTTCGGGTATTATTTACACCCCTAGTTCTCCCAAGAACACAAATAACTCGTGGACGGTTATACTCAATCACACATATTGGTTGTTCATAAGATATGCAATGACAAAACCAATAACACCTGGAAATTTCCTTTTCGGTTCGCAAATAAGTTTATGAACTTACTTCCTTAGAAAACATGTAAAACATTGTTCCCTGGGATGAAATCCACACCTTATACCCATACATAATCACAATAAAATTCAAATGATTATGGTGATGTCTTATCTACAAAGTTTAATGGTTAAGCAATAAACCTCGTATTGTATTCCTTAATACTATGTCTATTTAGAGTTCAAATATGCTTCGCAATTTTGTTTTCAATATGCACGACTTGAAAGATACGTTAGGGAATGAAACAGTTCAAGTTAAATATAACTAACCTCAAGTGGAAGGATGATTGTTGTCGTTGTAGCTCCTTGCTTCTTTACATATTTAAGACTTCGCAATACTTGTGATGTCTCATATCCTAATACTTTCAAGATAACCTATACGAAGTTGACTCTAGTACATAATCAAGCGACTCTTAACATAAGTTTTGATTCACTAAAATATGACAACCAAACTTGACATACCAACGCTTGGTGGGTTCAACCGAGCAATGCTCTAACAGAAACCACGAGATATAAATTCTCTAAAGCACTTGAGATATATCTGGATGAAACGTAACATATATTCGTTCTAAAGTAATTGGGTTGAATCCTACTTTTGTTACGTAATAAGGAGACACCACTTATTAAATCTCTCAAGACTCAATGTCTAAGCTCTGTATGTACTAAGGGCTAATCACACCAAAGGGTGTTCATGCATGAACTATTACCTACCTTTTTTTAAAATTACAGTGAGAATGTAATTGATTGCATCTTTTATAGTCTCTAATGTATTTGGAAGGAAATATATCTTAGAGAAACTAATGAGTCAATCTAGTGAATTGTAAATCACTATAGTATCTGGATTATTGAATCCATATTGACTCCGACGATGAAATGTTGGGAATTGACTCATACAGGCTTTGACATAACCATAAAGGCACTTTGTTTGTGACATGATGTTTCGTTTTGAAAGGAATCATGCGTACATCACTGTGTTTGAGTGGACGAGACAATGGAAAAAAGATTAATAAAATGTGAAGTTACGACATCTATCACAATCAGTAATTTCTAAAGTTACTAGATTTGCACTGTCCCCATTATGCTTTGGAGTAAGAAAACACGTCACGCATCTTACAAAGTCTTTCATTAGTAAAACATGATTGAGACTATCCTGTTTTACTTAGATGCAAATGGTAAATAACTCATTTTTCAGAGAATAAAGTGTTATTAGTGAACATATATCCATGCAGAATGCGGACTATTGATACATGGAAAATAATTTCCCTTGACTAGGATGGGGTGTCCCAAAGAAGGGAAAGGTCGCACAAAACATGGGGACTGAGGCCCAAGTCCACCAAGGAAATACCCATAAGATGGAATGAACAGTGAAGGGATTCACAAGAAAGAAGAAGGTCATATTAGAGAAGGGATGGCATTAATAGTAATTAAGGAGGTTTAGGACACATGTCAAGATATAAAAAGAAGGGGCTTTTGGAAAGTCTATATAAGAAAGGACAAGGTACAATGGAAAGACAACTCTCTCTCATGTTATTCTAAGAAAAGTGAGGTCATCTTGGTGCACTAGGACGGGTAGGACCTAACGAGAATTCCGGTATTAAAATTTGGCGAACACACCCGGAGGCTCGTGCCTAGTTCATCAAGATGCAGCCGAGTGGCACCAACCCGGACGCGACCGGCGATCAATCGAATAACCCGCCTCCTAACCTAGAAGGGGACAGGATATGGATAGTAACAGACCCAATCACGCAAGCGAGAAGACCTGAAGTGATGCAAGAAAAGGATAAGCAACTAGAGGGAGGAAGCACGTCACTCGCGCAACCCACCTTGAAGGAAATGCAGAAAGAGTTGGGGGAGCACGTCCGCAGGGAGAAAGAGTTGAGAAGATTGCTGAAAGAGGCTAGCAAATAGCAAAACATTAAGGGAGCCTTAGAGAACGGGGATAACGAATGAGAGGATCATGGCATGATGACACAGGAGGCGATGACCAAGTTTTTCGAAATGAACTACAAAGTGGCAAAATAGAATAATTACGACTTCATGGCAACCCCGTACACCTCTGAAGTCGTGGACTACCAATACCCCGAGGATTATACTTCACCAAAATTCAAAGCGTATGATGGACAAGGGAATGCGCGAGAGCATCTTATCCGGTTTATTGCTTCTATGAACGACCGAGCCACTGATGGGAAGTTATGCCTAAGGAAGTTCCCGAAATCGTTGACTGAGACAGCCTTCACTTGGTATGATAACCTAAAGGCGGGAAGCATCATCTCATGGGTGGACCTGTCCACACTCTTCCTCAGAATATTTTACTCCGCAAAAAGGAAGGTCACGACCATCGACTTGAGTAAATGCAACCAGCGACTAGGGGAAGACGTAGGAAAGTATATCACGCGGTATCGCCACTTTGCGCTGAACTACCATGAGGACATTAAAGAAGATGCACTAGTGGAGATATGCGTGTGCGGAATGATACCGTGCTTCAAGAAAAGCTTGGTAAACTTTCGGTTCCAAACCTTCGTCGAGTTAGAAGAAGCTGCAGCAAGAATCGCTGATTGCGTTGAAGAGAGCAATTCGGATTACATCTGGCGCAACGCAGTCAACACTGTCTCAACTACAACAAGAAACACCCGCGCAAACAATAAGCAAGAAGGATGGGGGACGCAGTACAGGGATCAGCCGCTTCCCCCCTCCCTCCCGATTGACTTGTAGCAAAGAGAAGATTGTCGGGATCCTACAATAATGGGTGGGAAACAAAGAAATTCAGTTTCCGCCAATAAGAGCATACCCCAGCGATATCCACAAAAGCGATGCCAGGTACTGTCATTTCCATTGCAGGGTACAACACCCCACGGTCGACTGCTACAACCTAAGGAGAATGTTGCAAAAGAAACTGGAAATAGGCGAAATTGAAATGGGAGACTCCGAAGGGGGAAAGGCGACCCAAAATCAGGTTATGATGCTCTCCCACGATCCTAGTGGAGACGAAAAGAAACCGTGTGAAGATAAAGATGACGTATGCGAGATTACAACGGAGGACCGTGCGTTTACAAACACAGATGACATGGCTAGAAAATTCGCGGGTACAATATTGGCTCAACAGTTTTTCGATTCGTTAGGTTTTAGCGAGGATCAAAGTAGGGAGGCGGCCAAGGCCATAGCAGCGATTGCCGTGGGAAATCCCTACGATTCCCTCCCAAGATAAGTCATCGTATTCATAGACGAGGATATCTGCTACCCGGGAGAGCACCTCAGATCCCTGTATTTGACCGCGTATATCAATAAGGTTCCTTTGAAGAGGGCCTTCGTGGATTGGGGTGTATCTCTAAATTTTATTTTTACATACACGCTGGACCTTCTTGGAGTACAACAGTCCGCGATCAAAATGCGAACTACAACAGTGAAAGGATTTGGGGGACATACCCAGACGGCTATCGGGATTTCCAATTGGCTATGAAAATTGGTCTCATTCGTGGGCTCACCCCTTTCTATGTGCTAGAAGATGACACAGTGTTCCACGTATTACTAGGACGAGGGTGGTTACTCCATCATAAAGTGGTAGCGTCAACGTACTATCAGTGTGTCAAGACTAATATAGGGGGGAGATACCAGCCACGAGCCACCCCTTTGACCCGGAAGAAGCTTACATGGCAGATGCAGTTTTTTACGATTTCGCAGAGGAATCGAACGAAATCCCTGATGTGAAACTTACTCCGCTACTAAAATGGAGCGAAGAAGAGAAGACGAAGCCGACCAAGTCAGTCTTTAGCCCGTCCATAATGACGTTCCCAGCAGAGAGAAAGAGGATACACGAAGAACAGACCAGGTTCCAGCGTTTCTCAAGACCAGATGGGGGGCATGTATACCGCTTATATCAACTAACCGAGGGAGTGTCTACAAGTACGCAAAACTCCTGTATATGGGGAAAAACGAGTTGCTGGTTTTTACGGAATTGAGAAGACGACCGTGCGGAGGAAACTCCTTGAACCGAACGAGTTGTTAAACCTCACACAGATGCTGCAAAAAGGGAGTGCTTTGAATTCGAGAGATCAATCTGTAGGACTCCGGCCTAAACCAAGACAATGGTCGTTCCAGAGTCAATTCGGTCACAAGAGAGGATGGGTCGATCTGTAGGAGGGAAGCTTAGAAATGTGTGAGATCAATGGTGATCAAAGATTGTAGGTGTGTTGTGCATTCTGCGTAAAGAAATAAGATAAGCTCTGATTGATTGCATTTTCTCTGTTGAGAGTAATTGCTCAAACGTTGAGTTGTTAATCTCGTGTTGTCTGTTTTGCAAAAGATTATCCTGTCTTCATTCATGATCCAGAGACTTATTTATATTGCTAGAGTTGTAAACACCTTGATCCCATGAAGTGTGACAGTTGCTGGAGTCAAAGAGTGAGGAAGTGGGAATCGTGTTAAAACCAGTTGCTCATCGTACAGAGACTTGGTTGATTTTCTACCCACTACTTTGCTAACTCCTTCAACTGATTGCACGATTTGCTCACATTCTCATCGTGTGTATGAACACACGTGTCGTAGACCGCCAGACTAAAACCCTAGTTAATATCCCCCATGTGACACGATTGACATCTCGTGGCTGTGGAATCTGCAAACCATACATGTATTTAGTTAGTCAGTTGCTGACTTCATGGGACGATGAGTCCTTGTATCGCTGAGTCGAACGTGATTTGCAAATGTTCTGAGACTCATGAATCGTGTCTGTTGAGATAGAGGTATAATCCTCGAGTGAATGTTGATAGTTAAGGTGAGAAAATATTGCTCATTCGATGAATTGTTGAAGATTGATAATTGAACCATTATTCCTTAGTCTGAGCAAATATTGCTCATATGAGCAAGTGTTGCTCGTCTGATGAATTATTGGTAGCATGACCAAATAAAATATTATTTTAAGATACTGGCAACTGAACCGAGTATATGTAATAAAATGTTGATCATGGGACCGTCGTAAAATTATTAGCGTTCCTTGGACTCGAAACCCTAATTCGATCAATTGATGGTTTATTAAAAATTAACCACGGAGTGAAGGAGGGACCGGCTACATGGGATGATGGTTAGACCATGTAGCGCCCAGATGATCAAGTGAGCAAATACCAAAGTCTCTTGAAGACCAGTTGGTGAAAGAATGATTAAATGTTGGTCTAATCATTTATTAAAATAATGCTCATCTGAGCCTTAGGTGATAAAACCTAATTAATTATGAAGATATGAGGGGCCGACCAAGGGGTCATGAAACCGGCCCTAGTTGGTCACGGGATCGACTGATGATCATTCCATGAAATTCCAAGTTGTTTGGAAGGATTTTGGACCTAATACGTGCAATTGTGCAAATTAGGTCAAATTGTGAAAATGCGTGGGACTGGCTCCTTGCAATCCAAAGAGCCAACCTTGGTCGGTCAAGGTAATATTCTCACGTCTACAAAGTGTCCATGTCTCAGTCCTGAGAATTTTGATATTTTCTGGTGTGCGTTTGAGCAATATTTTGAGAAAGTATGGAGAAATCAAGGATTTTGCTGAGACTGAGGAAACTTCATAAGATGAAGGAAATAATAATAATAAAAATGAAGGAATCATGAAGTGTGGGACCGAATATGGCCAAGGCATGGTCTCCGGCCAATAAGCCCGGTCCCATGGCACTTTTCTAATTTTATATTATTTTCATGATTTTAGGGAAATATCATGAAATCAAGGAGTTTTGTTGAAATCAAGGAGTTTCCTTGAAGTGAAGGAGTTTCCATGAGATGAGGGAAACAAATAATATTAAGAATAATAAAATAAGGGAGTGTGGGACCGACTTGGGCATGGTCGGCCGGCTAGGGGCCGGTCCCGTGAGTTTTCCCTAATTTTATATTGTTTACATGATTTGAAGGAAATTTCATGAGGTCAAGGAATTTCATGGGATCAAGGAAATAATAATAATAAAATAATAAGGAACTCAAGGTGTGGGATCGGCCACAACTAGGGCATGACCGGCCGGCTAGTAGGCTTGGTCCCGCACACCTTTCCTAATTATTTATTATTTCCTTGATGTGAAGGAAACACCATAAAACTGAGGAGTTTCCTTGAAACGAAGGAATTTTGTTCAAATGAGGGAAATTTCATGAGATCAAGGAAAATAATAAAAATATGATAAAATATAGAATTGAGTGTGGGACTGTCCACGGCACGACCGGCCGACCGGTGGGCTAAGTCCCCCAGCGCCTTGATTAACATTTTATTATTTATTATTTTCTTCCTATTTTTGCATAGGTTCATCGTTCCTTCGTGTTTTGGAATGCTCGTTCGTGCATTCAGGTGCTCGTTAGTGTATTATTGTTGAGTACACTGGCACCATTTTGGTCGGGGCTTACTCGATAGTGGCTCAGATGCCCGTACATTGAATATTTATTACTAACCCATGGCATTCTGCTGGGAAGAACCATGAATTGAAGTAAACGAAATATTATGAATAATGTAGAATATTTTCCAGGGATTCAGTTAATGAATCTAATAATTTATAAATAATTAATTGATGACTCTATACTAGTACGATCGTCTAGGAGCATTAATTATTCAGGAATTGGGAGATATGAGCTTGTTGAAGCGTCATATTTCTTTTATATAATCAGGGAAAACATTGTTTCATCCTAAAGACGTTATTGCTCTATACTAGCAGGCAAGCTGTCTAGGAGCCGTCAAATCTTACGATTATATGTAGAAGTAATTACTGAAATTGCTCAGTCTCCATGAGATATACCGTTGCCTCAGCTGAGAGACTACACATCTACATATACTCTGAGAGACAGTATTCTCAGTCAGCGATTCTTGTGGCATGAGCTTTCATGATTCAATGAGAGACATGAGCCTCAATACTCATCTGATTGCTGGATCAGGAGCATGTATAATTATGGTTTTACGATTTTATCCCTTGTCGAAAATCCACCATCTACATTAAGTCCCCTGCTTAGTGAGGGACAATCATGTTCCTCAGTCAGCATTGAATGGTGATCTTCCAGTTACAAACAAAATAAGTAATTGAACTTAGTCGTAAGATAAAACGTTACCGGATTTTCGATTGCACGAGCAAACCACGGCTTGAACGAAGATCCCAGCGAAATAATAGAGCGTCATCTAACGAGCATAAAATGGTGTAGCACCGCTGATTTAGTGATGGAACCTTGGTCGGTTTAGGATTCGCGGGTCCGGGCCCAAAAAGGAAATCCTTGTGGAATTAGGTTTTGGAAATAAAATTTACCTTCACGCCATCAGGGAGGAGAAAAATTTTCGCCGGAGTTTTAACGCCGCCGACCGCCGCCGTCCGGCTAACTTCCGACCGGCACCGACCAGGTACGCGGAAATTATTTTTTATTTTTATTTTTTTTGTTGGTTTCATGAGTTGTTCATGTTTTTTTGATGTCAAATTTATGTACATCTATATATATGAGTGTGAGTTTTGTAGAAAAACCCTTGTTTGAAAACGTATGTTCGTTCGATCGTTAGTTTAAGAAACTAGTAATCCCTGACTTAGGAGAGATTTTCATATATAGACCTGTGTCTAGTGATAAAATTTTTATTTATGAGCTTTCATGGAAACCAAAACTTTATCTTAAAAGTATGAATTTTCACAAAACCGAAATAAACCTTCGTTTCGAAGACGGACGATCGTACGAAGGAAAAGTTTTTTTTTTAATGAAACCGTGGAATATCCACGATTTTTTTTTGTATGTAAAACCGTGACGTTTTCACGGAACTTTTTTACGTGAGTTTTACTCACGTTAAAATAACAAAATTTATTTTTACGTGAATAATTCACGCTTTACATATATATTTTTTTTTATTTTTTTTTGAAAACCAAAATCTGACTTTTGAATAATGTTTAAAGGTAAAAAATTATTTATGATGAAATATTGTTTAGTTTTCATGATTCAGTGGTTAATGTTCACACAGTAGAAGTGTTCATGATTTTATGAAAATCTGAGTTTTGCTCGTCTTTTGTAGATTTTGAAGGAACGAGCAAGTTTTGAAGTGTTAACTCTTGTATTACAATCACTACTGTTAGTGAAATCCTAAAAAGGTAAGAGTTGAGAATTACCATTTTTGTAGATGCTAGTTGAGCATTTTCCATTTGCATGATTCCATCATCTTGTCAAAGTTTGCATCTTGTATGGATGGTATACTGAAGTAGAATGTTATGTGAACCTTACAACTACTTCGCAAGGATGTCTGATTCCCAAGATAATGATGCCTCCAGAGATGATACATGCATAAATAATGATGCCTCCAGGGATGATACATGCATAGATGAGACTTCCATTGGCGAAGAAGAAGATGAAACACCTGGAATCAAGAATGTTCCAAACATAGAGGACGCATTCTTTGTGGATCAAGGGACTGAAAAGCGTCTCAGAACTCCAGCATTTCGTCTTCTGATAAATCCTAGAGAGGTTACTCAGAAAAAATTGGTGACTCCTCAGGCAGCCATTCGGTTCTGTCTTGAACGAGGATATTTTTTTGCGTCAATCATTGAATTCAAGCTTTCTCGACGACCTTTAGAAAAGTTTTCTGGATGGGCGAGGTATATGTTGGGTTTTCCCCGTGTTCGAACCAAGCCGCATGATGCACAAATAATACGGGCTATCCAAGCTTTTGGAGACCTGTTCATTTTTCATGATGCGCGAGGTATGGCAGATCTACTTGCTCGTTGGTGTATTCTGACTCACACTTTCATATGTAGATGGGGAGAGTTTACCATCACCTTAGAGGATATAGTTGCTTTGTTGCATCTTCCAATCACGGGTAACCTTCCTGAAGGTCTTTCCTCCTTAGATGAAACAGTAATCTCTAACATCTTGACAGCCGCAATGGAGGAGATCAATAAGGTATCCGGCAACAAAGGTTGTTATGCTCACTGGTTAATACATTGGTGGCCGAGAGATAATCCTCTTGAGTGGCATGTTGACGGTACCGTTATCTATTGCTGCTTTCTTGTGTTTATAGCTGTCCAGAGATGTATTTGAAGACACTGGGAATTTATTGAAGCCGTTCGTAATTCCCTTTGCCATTAAGATAGCTCAGGGTGAGCAACTCCCAATAGGTAATCTGTTCTTGGGTTCTTTGTACTCTAAGTTAGACTCCTTGATTATAGATTCCAACATCTCGAATGGCTTTATGAAGATTGAATGCTATGCCCATAGGATGTTTCTTCAAGCCTTGATGTGGGAACGTTTCAAGAATTATGCACCCATTACGCGTACTATCTTTCAAGGATAGAATGCTTATGCGCTCCATGTTTCTCTGAGAAGAGCAATGCCAGGTTTATGCGCTGGTCCACAAAGCAACCTCGACTCAAGACTCGCTTCGTTGATGTGTTAGACCGTGAATCTGAGTTCAACTTTCAATGCTGAAGAAAGTATGACTTTGAAATCTGGCGTTGATTTGAGCGACGGCGACAGGTCTTTTATGCTGAGTTGCACTCCTTGTCACCTGATATCAATAATACATGGTGAATTCTCGGTGGAAAAATATAATATTGATAGGGCGACTCGGAAAATGGGTATGGATCAGTGTGTTCCAACTTTTCGAAGGAGGAAGCCATCAGTTGAACAACTTATGACTCGTTTAGATCGCACACATGTGGAAGGAAGTGAATATTGGTTCCCTAGTTCTGAGCGGATTACATATTTAACTCCAGGTTGCATAAACTTTTGGGATCAATAGCTCGGGCGTCTACTTGATTTCGTGACGGTTGATCAACCTTTGGTGAAGGAGCCTCCTTCTGATGAGATGATTGCTACTCGACCAAGACTGAAGCATTTCCCTGGTGGTGATAAACGGAAAACATCTCCAGGATGTTCACAAGTAAGTATTCTTTGTATAATTTTCATAAAATCATGATAATTATGTTTTGATTGTTGCATCAAAATTTTCACAGGAGGGTCGTAATGTAAGACCTCGAATCGACGTAGACCTCTCAGAAACTGAAGCGACTGTTCATGGTGGAGAAGGCAGGAATAAGAACTATAAGATGTTGCCTAACATCATAAAGTCCCCAGTGATTTCTTTGGTGAGTTGTCGATATTTCTTTGACCATGGATTCTTCTCATCCGTGTAATTAGGATCGCAAAACCAATATTTGTTACTTTGTTACAAAATTTTACTCCATCAACTATTGACGGTCTTAAGTTCTCTGCTGCTGGGCAAACAGTTTCCGACTTGAGTTAAGAAGAGGCACTAAGTATTTCTTCTTATAACCAATTATGATGCGTTACAGACAAAATGCTAATTGTTGAGAATATATCCAGGAGGATGTCGTTGTGGAAGTGGAAGGTACTGGTGATGTTTGTTCACCTTCAAAAAATGGCGATAAAGAAAATTCCCAGAGATCAAAACCGAATGAAAGCAATGGCGCTCTTAATGTTGATACGGGCAGTCCAGGGTCCTTGAACACTTCGGAGACCACCCAAGTAAGTATTTCTCTTGAATTTTATCCATAGAAGCATAAATTTGTTGATTAATGAATGAATGAATGAGAATTCATATGAATATACGAAAAGTTTTGCCGAAATACGTCACCAGAAATTCCAGAATTCAGTCCTTTAGTAAAAACGTCATAAAATCTTCATCTGATGTCAGATTTTTGTAATCTACCCATGTATATTCAAGCCCAGAAAATTTCCAAGCTTTTCCAAATAGATTTTTAAGTTTTGATCACGTTTAGGGGTCGAAATCGACGAAACAATGAACTTCCAGGAGACTTCCAGAAAATTTTCAGCTGTCATGTAGTCCGATGTTTTGACCATATCTTTTTACTCGTCTATCCAATTGCTATGAAATTTTGATACGTTTTAGAGAACATCCATATGAAGAGAATAATATATAAGTCAACCTTAGACTATTCATCAATTGCTCCCAGTTTGTCGTTTTGTACAGGGCAGTGTAAAATCTTCTCAGGCGAGCTTATTGTAAAACGTGTTTTTATGACTTTCACGTTATTTGCTCATGTCGTGAATGCATAACGATGAATATTGATGATGTTATACCACTCATATGCTGGAGTTCACGATTTCCTTTGGTTTCCATGCTTGCATTATTCTAATCTCATGTAATTTTCGTACTAGATACCAAATGCCGAAGTTGAGAATAATTGAACCAATAATGATAATTCGAACAACCCTGTGGTTATTTATAAAGGGAGAACCACCTTTACACTTCAAGGCCATGACGGAGTTATTGTTGATGTTGTTGAAGAGACTAAGACCTCAATTGTTGTTTCTTCAGTGGCGGAAGAAGCTGAACCACGAGTAGAAGAAACGGAAGAAACTGTTGCCATAACCGTGGAAGTTGCTCCAGTAATCGAGAATCGTATAGTAGTGCATGAATACCCGAGTGCAGGGACTGATTTTGACCCTCCATTTGATGCATCACTCCCATATCACGAACTGGTTGGTGGATTCAGTGTTCCTATTGGATATGCCGACTTGTACGAGAAAATATGGAGGAAATTTGGTCACATCATCGTTACCAGGGATCCCAAGCGTGCTTATTCCTTAACAATGCAAGTAAGTGTTATCTTGCGTATTGTAAGTGATATATGCACTAGGGCCAGAAATACTGTGACTCCAGATGTACTCTTTGATTGGGAGTTTAACTTGGAGAATTCTGAGAGACTTGGATTCAACGTGAAGTGGCTTCGTAAGAAGATAATTGCTATTAAGGACTCATGCGAGAATAACATACCCTTTCCAAATGACGCTGTGATGGAGAAGGAAGACAAGATTGCCAAACTAACTGAAGAGCTGAACATGGAGAAGGCGGCCTTACAAGTCTTGAAGGATGCAGAGGAGCAAAAGTCTTTCTTTGCTGATTTTCTTTGATTTTTTTTTATAATCTCTTGAACATCTGAACTTCTGAGAGATGTGAGGTTTTATCTTTTGGTTTTGATTGGTTTTGGATAAGTAGATGATTGAGGATTTTCTTTGGATTTGATAGAGATTTTCTTTAAGTAATCTGAATTTTGATAAATTGTTGGATTTAAATTACTGAACGCAAGTATTGCAAACATTTTGGAGGAATTGAAATACAATGAAAGAAACTCATAAATGCCAAATATGTTGGGCGTTCATGCTGTGAACATCCAATACCTCGAATATCCAAATCCTTAGACGTCAAAGGCCTTGAGCCAATTCTCGTGTATCACAACCACACTTTCCTTGCTTTCCATGTTGATTAATTTGTAGTATCCACCAGGAACAGACTTAGAGATCATAAAAGGTCCTTCCCAGTTGGAGTTCTTTGCAGAATGAAAGTTACGCTTAGTCGCTTTGAGAACTAAATCTCCTTCCTGGAACTTGTTAGGTTTAATCGTTCGTGCCCTGAATATCTTCTGCTGGTTTGGAATTCTTTGTGCAGTGGGATTCCATGTTGTTGAAGTCTTCCAACCTTGCGGCACATATGGACACTCGTGCAAAGGAGAATACTTGGGATACTGTTTGTCGAATTCAGCCATTATTTCAGCAATGATTGTATTAGTGAGGTGCTCGATTTGGATAGGTTCCGCGTCCAACCACTTAGTGAAGTATTGCTGAGGTGAGGTTATCCATTCATAGCATTTTGCAATAGCTAAGTTGTTGGTGGAGCAAAGCTCTAGGACTAGATAAGCATGTTTGAAAACCGACAATATGGAAACATGAGGAGGAATAAGACTTGCCTGAGTACGAAATCTTTTGACGAAAGCATTTGCATTTTCTTCAGGCCTTTGTGCCAGCTCCATCAAGGCTTTGACTTCCTTCAGATACTCTAACGGTGAAATATCCTATTTTTCTTCTTCTGAATCAGAGGTTTCTTCGATAGAGAAGTGTGCAATTGAAGGTGTTGGGGTTACCTTTCCGGCATGAATCCACGTATGTCCAAGGATCATATCATATCCTGGATCTTCTCGGATTATGTAAAATTTTGTTTCTGTCCAGGCTGAGTTTATGTTTACCTTGAGAGTAATGTGGCCATAAGCTTTTCTGGGCATCCCTTCATGATCCATAATTGATGCTGGAGCATGAATAACTTCTTGTCGTGTGATACCGGCGGCTCTGAGAGTTTTCAGAGGGATAACATTGACAGCAGTACCAACATCTATCAAGCTCGTTTGAATTCGTTTCCTTTGAGATGGACTGTGGTGAGAAGTCCCCAATCGTACATTTCTTTGTCTGCTGCTGAAGGCTCATGAGGCGTCTCCTGAATCAATAAACGCTTTCCTGACACGATGTGGTTCAATGCGGCAAGCATGTCTCCCCTTTGAGCTTTTAATAAATATAGCAATTCAAAAACATGCTCGATTAAGGATTGGACTGCTTCCTTGATAGGCAGTTCAGAAAGAGTGAAGGTTCTG
The DNA here is from genome assembly GCF_003573695.1 of Papaver somniferum. NCBI lineage: Eukaryota > Viridiplantae > Streptophyta > Magnoliopsida > Ranunculales > Papaveraceae > Papaver > Papaver somniferum. Next base: position 71,028,004 of record NC_039367.1, read on the forward strand.
ACTGGGAGAGGATCCCTGTGGACTCCTTCAGTCCCCAAGTTAAGCTCTCCTGATCAATATTTTCCTTAAATATACACTTCAAAATTCTGCAATCACTTGTGGGATGGTTGACGAACCTATGAAAGCGACAGTAACGAGGGTTTTCCATGGCCTCTTTAGTTGGTTCTTTATTGACATACGTCAACTTGATTGCGCCGTCTTGAACCCATACATCTAGCAGTTCAATAACCTCTTTAATAGAAAAGGGAAAGTCAGGTGCCTCTGGATCAGCTTCTGTTTGTTGAGCCGGAACTGGCGTATTATCCTTCCTTTGTGCTTTTGAAGGTTGGAGGTTGTACTGTTTGTTGATCAAATGTTCTGCTACCTCGAGTTTCCCATGGTTCTTCAGTTTTTGTAGTTTTATCCCTCTTCAGTAAAGCAGGTGCAGTAGTCGCTGATCTCTTAGCCGCTTCATGAAGTTCGGTGAAAGTCTGGAACCTGATATTTTCCAGCAAATCCCTATAGACTGGAATCATTCCGTTGATGAACAAGTCCACAAGTTGTTGTTCTGTGACATTTGGATCATGGCAGTCCAAAGCTTGAACTCTAAACCTTTTCACATAATCGTTAGGATGTTCGTTGCTCCTTTGAAACATCCTTCCGAGATCAGAGAGGGTGATTTGCTCTGAAACGAAGAAATAATTTATGTAGAAAGCATTAACCATTTCTCCCCAACTTTTGATACTTCCTGGCGCGATGTTGTTGTACCAGGTATATTCCCTTCCTTTCAGAGACTTTGAAAATTCCTTCAGACGGACAGTATGGTTGTGCTCATGTTCACCCAATGCCTCCAAGAATCGAGAGACATGTTCTCGAGTGTTTCCTGTTCCATCTTAAAGGGTGAATGTTGGAGAGGTGTAACCTTTTGGCAGAGGAATCCTTTGCGTAGAAGCAGGGTATGGAGGTTGGTGACGGTGGACAGAAGACGTTTTGTCTTTTCCACGATCCTCCAAAAGGAGTTCTAGGTCTTCACGAGTGATGAAACTGGATGGTTCTTTCGCTGGTGGATTGTCTGCAGCCTTAGGGATTTCCTCATCATCTACTACATGGATCAGAGTGACCTCGGGATCAGCATCTGAAGACGTTTCTTTAGCTTTTCCCTTCTCCTGAGTTTTTTCTGACATCTTGTCTGTAAGAGTCTTGAGATAATTGCATAGTTCCTTCTGAGTAGCAGCCATGTCAGTCTGATTTTTGGCAAGAGTCTCTTACACCTTCATGAGATCACCAATGGTAGGTGGATTTTCTCTGATTTCTTCAGGAGACCGACCAAAGAGTGGATGTTGATGGCGCCAGTGCCGTCACTTGCAGGGGTGATCACCAGAGCACTTGGAGGAGTAGGGGTGGCAGGTTGCGCCGGAGGAGTAGTAGTGGCAGGTTGCGCCGGAGGAGTGGTGTTGGCAGTACCACTAGAGCTAGTGATATTAGGGTCGGGTGTTGAACCCGAATTAGTGACTAACCCAGACCTAAAACCAGCCATCTTTGTGAGAATTGAGATTGCAACCGAGAGAATGATCTCCCACTGTGGTCCCCAATCTGTAGATGGGGAAAAATGAGTTGCTGGTTTTTACAGAATTGAGAAGTGACCGTGCGGAGGAAACTCTTTGAACCGAGTGAACGGTTAAACCTCACACAAATGCACTGCAAAAAGGGAGTGCTTTGAATTCGATAGATCAATCTGTAGGACTCCGGCCTAAACCAAGATAATGGTCGTTCCAGAGTCAATTCGGTCACAAGAGAGGATGGGTCGATCTGTAGGAGGGAAGCTGAGAAATTTGTGAGATCAATGGTGATCAAATATTGTAGGTGTGTTGTGTATTCTGCGTAAAGAAATAAGATAAGATTTGATTGATTTAATTTTCTCTGTTGAGAGTCATTGATCAGACGTTGATTTGTTAATCTCGTGTTGTCTGTTTTGCGAACGATTATCTTGTCTTCAATCATGATTCAGAGACTTATTTATATTGCTAGAATTGTAAACACCTTGATCCCATGAAGTGTGACAATTGCTGGAGTCAAAGAGTGGGGAAGTGGGAATCGTGTTAAAACCAGTTGCTCATCGTGCACAGACTTGGTTGATTTTCTACCCACTACTTTGCTAACTTCTTCAACTGATTGCACGACTTGCTCACATTCTCATCGTATGTATGAACACACGTGTCGTAGACCGCCAGACCAAAACCCTAGTTAATATCCCCCGTGTGACACGATTGATATCTCGGGGTTGTGGAATCTGCAAAGCATGCGTGTATTTAGTTAGTCAGTTGCTGACTTCATGGGATGATGAGTCCTTGTATCGCTGAGTCGAACGTGATTTGCAAATGTGCTGAGACTCATGAATCGTGTCTGTTGAGACATAGGTATAATTCTCGAGTGAATGTTGATAGTTAAGGTGAGAAAATATTGCTCATTCGATGAATTGTTGAATATTGATAATTGAACCATTATTCCTTAGTCTGAGCAAATATTGCTCATCTGAGCAAGTGTTGCTCGTCTGATGAATTATTGGTAGCATGACCAAATAAAATATTATTTTAAGATACTGGCAACTGAACCGAGTATAATTAATAAAATGTTGATCATGAGATCGTCGTAAAATTATTAGCGTTCCTTGGACTCGAAACCCTAATTCGATCAATTGATGGTTTATTGAAAATTAACCACTGAGTGAAGGAGGTACCTGTCACATGGGATGATGTGTCGACCATGTAGCACCCAGATGCTCGAGTGAGCAACTACCAAAGTCTCTTGAAGACCAATTGGTGAAAGAATGATTAAATGCTGGTCTGATCATTTATTAAAATAATGCTCGTCTGAGCCTTAGGAGATAAAACCTAATTAATTATGAAGAGATGAGGGACCGACCAAGGGGTCATGAAACCGGCCCTAGTTGGTCACGGGATCGACTGACGATCATTCCATGAAATTCCAAGTTGTTTGGAAGGATTCTAGACCTAATACGTGTAATTGTGCAAATTAGGTCAAATTGTGAAAATGCGTGGGACTGGCTCCGTGCAAGCCAAAGAGCCAACCTTGGTCGGTCAAGGTAATATGCTCACGTCTCCAAAGTGTCCGTGTCTCAGTCCTGAGAATTTTGATATTTTCTGGTGTGCGTTTGAGCAACATTTTGGAAAAGTATGGAGAAATCAAGGATTTTGCTGAAACTGAGGAAATTTCATAAGATGAAGGAAATAATAATACTAAAAATGAAGGAATCATGAAGTGTGGGACCGGCTATGGCCAAGGCATGGCCGGCCGGCCAATAAGCCCGGTCCCATGACACTTTTCTAATTTTATATTATTTTCATGATTTTAGGGAAATATCATGAAATCAAGGAGTTTTGTTGAAATCAAGGAGTTTCCTTGAAGTGAAGGAGTTTCCATGAGATGAGGGAAACAACTAATATTAAGAATAATAAAATAAGGGTGTGTGGGACCGGCTTGGGCATGGTCGGCCGGGTAGGGGCCGGTCCCGTGAGTTTTCCCTAATTTTATATTGTTTTCATGATTTGAAGGAAATTTCATGAGGTCAAGGAATTTCATGGGATCAAGGAAATAATAATAATAAAATAATAAGGAACTCAAGGTGTGGGACCGGCCACAACTAGGGCATGACCGTCCGGCTAGTAGGATTGGTCCCGCACACCTTTCCTAATTATTTATTATTTCCTTGATGTGATGGAAACACCATAAAACTGAGGAGTTTCCTTGAAACGAAGGAATTTTGTTCAAATGAGGGAATTTTCATGAGATCAAGGAAAATTATAAAAATATGATAAAATATAGAATTGGGCGTGGGACTGGGACTGGCCATGGCACGACCGACCGGCCTGTGGGCTCAGTCCCCCAGCGCCTTGATTAATATTTTATTATTTATTATTTTCTTCCTATAGGTTCATCGTTCCTTCGTGTTTTGGAATGCTCGTTCGTGCATTCAGGTGCTCGTTAGTGCATAATTGCTGAGTACACTTGCACCATTTTGGTCGGGGCTTACTCGATAGTGGCTCAGATGCCCGTACATTGAATATTTATTACTAACCCATGGAATTCTGCTGGGAAGAACCATGAATTGAAGTAACGAAATATTATGAATAATGTAGAATATTTTCCAGGGATTCAGTTAATGAATCTAATAATGTATGAATAATTAATTGATGACTCTATACTAGTACGATTGTCTAGGAGCATTAATTATTCAGGAATTGGGAGATTTGAGCTTGTTAAAGCGTCATATTTCTTTTATATAGTCAGGGAAAACATTGTTACATCCTGAAGACGTTATTTCTCTATACTAGCAGGCAAGCTGTCTAGGATCCGTCCAATCTTGCGATTCTATATAGAAGTAATTACTGAAATTGCTCAGTATACATGAGATATGCCGTTGCCTCAGCTGAGAGACTACACATCTACATATACTCTGAGAGACATTATTCTCAGTCAGAGATTCTTGTGGCATGAGATTTCATGCTTCAATGAGAGACATGAGCCTCAATACTCATCTGTTTGCTGGATCAGGAGCATGTATAATTATGGTTTTATGATTTTAGCCCTTGTCGAAAATCCACCATCTACAACTCTGAAACACCCGAAGTAGGGGCCCCCTCGGACAATCAAAACCTAAGCGAGCTACCATATAATAATATCGACGATGAAGAACTACGGGAACTACGTGAACTACTTACCACGAGCACACAGTATGTAGAAGAGAGAGCTCCCGGGGACTTCACCATGGATGGTATAGAAGAAATTAACTTCGGGACAGAAGAAGATAAGCGACCAATCATGATCAACAAAAGTTTGGACGCGGAAGAAAGGGAAGCATTGATCGCCCTTCTTAGAGAATACAGAGATGTTTTTTCTTATGATTATGACGAGATGTCGGGTCTAGATAGCAGCCTCGTAGCACATAACCTCGGAGTGTCTCCCGAATTCCAACTAGTAAAACAGAGAAACATAGAATTCACGAGGGCCACCACTCTCGCGATAAAGGAAGAAGTGGAGCGTTGTTGAAGGACAAGTTCATCAAACCCATCCAGCACCCGACGTGGCTAGCCAACATCGTACCAGTTGTGAAGAAAAATGGGAAGATCCGATGCTGCATAGACTATAAGGACCTCAACCGAGCTTGTCCCAAAGATGATTTCCCGCTACCCAACATCGACTTAACATTGGACGCAACTGGAGGCAAGACACGTTTCTCCTTCATGGATGGTTTCAAAGGATATAACCAAATAAAGATGGCCGAGGAGGACGCAAAGAAGACCGCTTTCCAAACCCCATACGGGAACTTCTAATACGTTGTGATGCCCTTCGGGCTAAAGAACGTCGGCGCCACGTACCAGCGCGCCATGACATCCATATTCCACGATCTGCTGCATCAGACGGTAGAGGTATACGTTGACGATATCGTGGTTAAAACCTAGGAGACCGAGAACCACGAGTCCCATCTAAAGACAGTCTTCGAAAGGTGTAGAAAATACAAACTCAAGATGAACCCGCTCAAATGCGCTTTTGGGGTGACATCCGGTAAATTCTTGGGATTTGTCGTAACCAACGAAGGAATTCAGGTGGACCCGAGTAAGGTCGAAGCGATTACGACTATGACACCACCAACTAATACCAAAGAGCTCCAGGCGTTTATAGGACGGATATCTTACATACGACGCTTTGTACCTGGTTTGGCTCAGATAATGTCAGCGTTCTTGCCCCTACTAACGAAAGGGACCATCTTCAAACGGGAGGAAACTCAGCAGGTCGCGTTTGAACGACTGAAACAATGCCTCGTCATCCCTCAAGTCCTCAAACCACCGATAAAGGGAGTGTCTCTTTACCTTTACACGACGTTCACTAGCTCATCCATAGGAGTAGTTCTGCCACAAGATATGGGAGGAAACGACTTGTCACCCATCTACTATTTGAGTCGGGTTTTGAGAGACGCGGAGCTAAGGTACCCACGAGTGGAACAAGCGTGCCTAGCCCTCATTTACGCAACGCAGAAACTAAGACCGTATCTTCTGACGCATAAAACTATCGTTGTGGCTGCGACGAACCCATAGCTTACCTCTCCTCCAAGCCTGTCCTGACATGGAGAACAACCCGATGGCTGTTGCAGTTGTAGAGTTTGAACTTGACTATCAGCGGCTTAAAGGAGTAAGGGGCAAGCGATCGCTGATCTAATGGCTATGTTTCCTGGAGAGGGGAATGACGAGATTCATGATCATGTGCCCGGGGAGGTAGCTGTTGCTGATGTCAACAAGCCCTGGACCATGTTTTTCGACGGATCATCATACGATACCGTCGGAGGAGTAGGAGTGGTTTTTGAGCCCACGCAAGGAGATTTGATCTCGTATTCGTTTAAACTAGACTTCCCGTGCAGCAATGTTGCTGAATACGAAGCTCTAATCCCAGGGCTTAGGATGGCGAAAGAACTCGGCCTTGGAGGCATAGAAATAAAGGGCGACTCGAGGCTTGTACCAACCAAGTCAACGGGGATTTCCATGTCAAAGAGCCGCATTTAGCGCTGTATCGATCAGAATCTCAAAACTTAATGAATCAGACAGGGTCGACCCTAGATCATACGGGCAGAGGAAAGAATAAACACGCAGATACCCTGGAAACCCTAGCTAGCAAGATACAACTGAATGATAAGGAAGAGGGTATGGTAACAGTTAGAAGAAAAGAGTTGCCCAGTACCTGGAAGGAGGACATGGACTTTGAAGAAGCAGACGATTGGAGGAGGACTTACATCGACGATCTAACCAAAACGGAGGAGGACCGCATGATACCTATCCAAGCTATGAAATAGTTCGTATTGATTCAAGGGGCTCTGTACAATCGAGCAGCGGGGGGATCTCTTTCTAGGTGCGTAAATAAGAGGGAAGCAGAAAAATACTCCAGGAGCTACATGCAACAACGTGTGGAAAAACTGCAGTCGTTCATCTCTACAGAAATCTTCAGAGGAGAGGGGTATATTGTCCAAGTATGTCAGCACAGGCAACGACCCTTCAAGATGGTTGCGCTGATTGCCAGGCTCCACCGCAAACCGTCGAAGTTTACACAGTAGACGGAGTATATTGGAGACAACCATATAAAGATTTCATCCAAATGGAAAACTACCCAGTGACAGGCAGGCAGCGCTAAAAATTCAAAGGAAAGGGGCGCGTTTCTTCATCCATGAGGGGATTCTATATCGTAGAAGCTGTAGCAATATTGTGTTAAGATGTTTATCAGACCAAGAGGCCGCCTAAGTAATGACTCGGTCCCACAACGCAGAATGTCAGGGAATGCGGAAGTTATTTCTAGAGCTCTATGAAGGCGGGTTTTATTGGCCCACTATGGAGAGCGATACTGCAGAACCTGTGAGAAGATGTCTCAACTGCCAGACACACGGAGACTTAATCAGAGCACCCCATACCTTGCTACATAGCGTGGTAACACCCTGACCGTTTCACAGTTGGGCATTGGAAATTATAGGGCAGATCAACCCGATGTCCTCAAAACGCCACAAGTACATAATCACCGCCACATAATACACCACAAATTGGGTTGAGGCGATACCTCTCAAAGATTACGCAGGGGCAACCATTGCAGCATTCATCAAAGAATACATCATCTGCAGGTTTGGCGCGCCCATGATCATCAGAGCAGATAATGCAAAATCATTTGTAAACAAAGACGTCATAGATCTGTTACGCCAATATAATATAAGGCTTCACACGTCCACCCTCTACTACCCGCAGGGAAACGGGCAGGCAGAGGCAAGCAATAATACGCTCATCCGTATCCTGAGTAGGACAGTGGAAGACCACCATAAAGAGTGGCATGAACAGCTCCCACTTGCGGTATGGGCATACAGAATCTCGAAACGAATCCCCACGGGGGCGTCTCCCTATCCTCTGGTCTACGGGGAAGATGCGATATTACCAGCAGAGATTTCCATTCCATCCACAAGAGTAGCGATGGCTAGTCATACGACACCGGACGAAGTAAGCCGCTTTGCCCATTTAGATACAGTAGAAGAAAGGAGATCACGGGCAGAACGGTTTGCAGAAGCATATAGAAAATGCACACCAAATTACTATAACCAGAGCGTAAAGGAAAGAAAATTCGAAGTGGACGATTTGTTCCTTAAGATCGCTCCGCATATACAAAGAAACGCTAGTGCAGGGAAATTTGCCGCAAACTGGGAAGGACCTTTCCAAGTACGGAAGTGTCGGAGAGCGGATATTACAAGCTCAAACGTATGAATGGTACGAAGGTCAAGTCATAGATCAATGGCAAATGGATAAATAAATTCTACGCATAAACCAGTCAATGTAAAAGTTCTTGTTTCAAATGAAAATCCAACTTTTGATATATGATTCGTAACATCTACAAAGGTCGCAGGAATGCCAATGGCGCCCGACCGACTGGAAAAAGGCTGCGGGGACGCCAATGGCACCCAACCGGCTGACAAATTTACTAAAGGTTGCGGAAACGCCAATGGCCCCCGATCGACTGACAAAAGGTTTCGGGAACGCCAATGACGCCCGATCGACTGACAAAAGGATGTGGGATGCCAATGACACCCGATCGGCTGACAAATTCACTAAAGGTTGCGGGAATGCCAAATGTTAGAGAATTGCTCGGTCGAACTCGATTGCGTTTCTATCTCAAGCATGTTTGTCAATGTTAGTGATCAAAACTATAAGTCTTGATTACTAGCCTATATAGCTAAAGTTCTCGGACTAGGATAGAAAGTGTAGTTGAACTCAAGACTTCGTGGCAATCATCATACAAGACGAAGGACTACTCAAGGAATCGGTGGATCTTCATCGACTAAAAGTATATGGAGACTTGAACTTATCTATCACTCAAAAGTCTATTTACTCTATCTCCTACTCTTGAGACAAAAGTCGTTTTGATATATAGACTTTGTTTATACACATTTGCTATTTCGAGCCGAGTTTATATCGCCTATCTATTTCTCGAAATATGTGTTGGTAAGCTTTCGCTTTAGCCAAATTCATCTTTACCTAGTGACGATTGTCATGTTATGTTTCAATCACTTTGAAAATTGCTCTGACGAAAAATGGTCTGTGAATAACGGCTATATAACGTCCTCTGAGAATGTTTCGATGATTGAAATGAGAGTTTAGATTACATAACCATTGGAGTATATAAGCATTGTTGTGGAAACACATATATGTATAAGTCTTTATTCCTTGAACCAAAGTTAGTGAACTTTGTTTATCAAGAGAAACGAAAAGTGGCGTGAGCCAAGTCCGCGAACTCAGTCCGCGAAGTTCTCGACCCGAGAATTTCTGCTGGAGTTTTTGAACTCCTTCCGTGAGCTTAAGTCCGCGAACCCAGTCCGCGAACTTGAGTAGGTTATATCTAAAATCGGTTGTTCTTGAACTCATGTTTATATAAACTAAGGAATGCATTTGCAAACCGTGGCTATAAAGTTCATGAACCGATTCGAGTGAATCAAACCGTTTTTTGCTTCGATTGTGTCTTGTGTAGTTACATAAGATCTAAGAAATTGAACAACTCTCTAACTAGTTCACTTGAGTCATTTGAACTAGTTATGGTGAAGAATAATATGGTGGATATGAAAGTGATCATATGGCTAACCATTTGGTTAACTATTGTTGAACCAACAAATGTTAATGTTTAGGAACGGTTACATAAACCCAAAATTGGACATTTCATTTGTGTGTAACAAGTTAAGTTTTCGATCCAACAGTTGAGAAATATTAGCTTGAATCTAATCAGGTTTTCATCTGACGGTGAATATTGAATGCTTTGTTACCAAGCTAACGTTGATTGCAAACCCTGATTTGAAAGACTATATGAGGGAGAACTCTAGCAAATGGTAAACCTAATCCCTACACCTTACGTGTGATACTAGTTCCATAAGCTAGAGTCGATTCTCCTTTAACCTTGGGTTTTATTCTTCTAAAACCAGGTTAACGACTTAAAGACTTCATTGGGATTGTGAAGCCAGACCGATACTACTTTTATGGTAGTTGAGTGATATGATCTTGCTGATTCTATCGTTTTGAGTACAATTGTAATAATTGGCTTGAGATTTAGGCAAGATGGAAAATTAATCACAAACATCTTCGTCTCATCGTTTGTGATTCCACAATATCTTTTTTCGCTGCGTCGATTAGGATTATTGTGAGGTGATTGATAATACTAGGCTGTTCTTTGGGAATATAAGTCTGGTTTATCAATTGGTTCCTGTTCACCTTGATTTATCAAAAGACGGAACAAAACTCGTAGGTATATTCGTGGGAGACGGATTTATCTATTACCGTATACTTTTCTGTGTGATACAGATTTGTTTATTAAAGTCTTCTACTTTGGGTTGTAGCAACTCTTAGTTGTGGGTGAGATCAGCTAAGGGAATCAAGCACGTAGCATCCTGTTGGGATCATAGACGTATGAGCATAATTGTATCTTGGATCAGTGTGATATTGATTGGGGTTCAACTACAGTCCGACCGAAGTTAGTTTGGAGTAGGCTAGTGTCTGTAGCGGCTTAATACAGTGTGTATTCGATCTGGACTAGGTCCCGGGGTTTTTCTGCATTTGCGGTTTCCTCGTTAACAAAATTCTGGTGTTTGTGTTATTTCTTTTCCGCATTATATTTGTTTATATAATTGAAATATCACAGGTTGTGCGTTGTTCAATCAATTAGAATATCCGACCTTTTGGTTGTTGATTTAAATTGATTGACACTTGGACATTGGTCTTTGGTACCATCCAAGTTATCTCTCTAGTATTTGATAAAGACTCGCAAATTTCTATTTGCTTGAGTATATATCAAATCGAGAGATTGAGATATAAACTCTTTGATATACTTTTTATCTAGATTGAGTCTGACTGTCTAGTTGATTCTCTAGAAAGTATATTGGAGTTTGTCCATACAGATTGTTAAGCGAAATATTGGGTGTGGTTGTTATACCCCCACTTTTTCAATTGGTGTCAGATCAGACAAACACGTTCAAGACCTTACAAGTCTGTGTTTGTACCGATCTGAGGATGGACGATAGTATCTCTGATAAACGCGTCACCAGAAATAAAGGCTCTGTCTTGTCTACATCTATTAAATAGAAAGATTCTTCGATCTCGAATATAGACGAACCATGTGTTCCAACAAGACAGACAGTCTCCGACATGAGTATTTCCGATTACCCTTCAAAAGAGTCTATCTCTCTAAATGAACGGGAAACAGCTGAAGAGAGTGTCTTGATTCTAAATTTTGCTAGAATCCAAGCTGATAGATTTAATCGGTTAAAACACCATTTCAATGTTCTTCTTGGTGTAATAAGAGACTGCAGATTCAAAGAAAATACTGAAGTTCATTCTTCACGTATGACTCTTGAGGCTAGCCTAAAAAAGGATGCTTTGGAAATTGAACATCGCTTGAGTAAACTCTCTATTCAAGGATGCTCTAAGCAGTCTAATATACCAAGCACTTCTGCTATGCCTGAAAACCTTCCAGCTCCAAAGGTAAAATCGGAATCCCTTCCTTTTAAAAAGAATGTGTCTGAATTTCCCATTGATCAAGGATATTCCACATCACATGGAAGGAATAAATCTCCTAACGAGGTTCTTAAGACTACCTTGTCTATTCACTCTTATGATCAGAAGTATGCCTCTTTTGCGATGCAAAAGGCTCAGCTAAACAAAAGAGAAACTCTAGGTTGAATAAAACCTCCTTGGTTCAACTTCAACACACCTTAGACTTAATTCTCAAAGGTGTAACTGACATTCGTATGTATAAACCAGTTGGTTTTCGTACTTACCCTGTGTATGTTACCGGAAAGGTCAGTTCGATGAGTTCCTCAAATGCTCTAAAGCAGAATAGGAGTCTTAACAAGAATCGTCCAAGGAAAGATCATGTCGTTTCCTCTGGAAATAACATTTCCCTTAATGTGAACGAAATTCCAGAAGAAAGAAGAAAAATTGATGATATGAGAAATAACCTGATGGAGATAATTGAAGGATATAAAGAAATTGTCGACAGGTTGTCATCCTCCTCAATTCAAAATTCTTCTGGTAAGAACTCTAACCATGTCTCCTATTTTGATGACAATAAGTTTTATGATAATTTCTCACATCAAAAGGGATCCCTCTCTAGATTCAGAAGGAAAAAGAGACTCGATCATAAACACAGTTCTTTTAATGAGCCCAGAGCTTATACTTGTGTTAATTAATCACAAGGGTTAAGAACTTGCTCATAAAAATCCTGTTGAGCAAGATGTGTAAAAATCAAGTATACTATGGCAATTTGATATTCTGCTTAGTTGAGCTATCCTCTTATCATTTATAGCTAAACTAGTGTTTGCAGACAATATTGCCTAAGAAGTATTTGTATTGTCTAGTATCGTTTCTCTCTTTTTTCAATTCTTTTGCAACTTTGTGGACCGCTACACTTGTGCTCTAAATTACTCCTATGGTAAGGAATTTATTGAGTCATTTATGAATTCTCATGTAGCAAAAGTTCTTCTGTTGTTTTATTCCTTATGGGCCATGATGTATTCGTATGTATATACGGGTTACCATCACGAGTCAACGACTTGCAAACCCTAAAGGTATTCTTCCCTAAGAAACCATATATATACCAAACCTCTGAGTCATGTTTGCATACTCTAGGTTATTTTGATTTATCAAGAATGTCATCCTCTTCACGAGCTTTTGGTTTTGCAAAAGTCTTTCTTGATAAAGGTATTGGTTTTGTGTCCGAAGGAAGGAAGGAAATAACCCTTGTAGATGAAGGTCATCCTAATGCCTCATGTTACTATGCCTATACTCATGAGAATGTTGAGAAGGAGGATATGATCTCTGCTGAAGTGGTTCATGACTTTCTTAAGTTTTACAAGGAAGAAAAACTGCAGCTTGTTGATGCCTTGAAAAGTCTTAATGTGTTAAGAACTGAGTTGGAAAAGGTTACGTCTGAACTTGGTCTCATGAAAGCACAAATTAAAGACATACTCAATGAGGATATCTTTTCTAAAAATGCTGTCGTTCACAAGCTCGAAGACTTTAAATCTCTTGAGGATCCGGAATCGTCTATTTGACTTCAGTTAGTGTCCGATCTTGGCATGGGAGTTTGTTTTTTATCTTTTTTATTTTCCTAGTAAATATTCTATTTTCATTTTTTTTAGAAGAATAACTAGAGTTTGGAATAGCCATGATTGTGATTACACATAGCTATGTCCAACGTTTTTCATCTTCATGTTTTTAGATTTATTGGTTTAAATTCTAAACTTGTTTGCAAGATGATTTTTGCAGTATTAATCTTTATGGTTTTATATATTGCAATATTATTATGGGATATGTGTGTTTACGTCCGTGAACTTTGACTGTCCCATACATTGTCAAAAGTAAAGTCTTTCGTATGTCAATATACATGTATTGATAAAAGAATGAATAGACTTTTGACAAATACAAAAGTTAAGCCTCTATTGTCAATAATTGATGGAAGATAGGTTAAAATCTTTTGTTTCCAAGGATTATATATATTGTATGTCATGGTGAAAATTGTGATAGAAAATAGAATGAATCCTTGTGTATTCCGCAGTAATTGATCTCCCTGATCCATATTCTATGTATTACTGTGAGGCTCCGTAATGTGTCTTATGTTGAGGACTAAACAACCAAGTTGATTGTTTTTATGATTAGCTATGTTGTTGTTCCGTAAGGTACTTTATGTCAAGCATTCTTGAACTAAATTAATCATCTTGTTTGGTTATTTAGTTATGACTCCGTAAGTTTTCTTATGTTTGAGCATTTTTGACTAGGTTGATTATTTTCATGATTAACTTAGTCATTGCTCCATAGATTCTCATATGTCGAGTATGACCAATTAAATTGATTATTTTTTGTGATTAGTTTAGTTGTGTATTTCGATTAGATTAATTATGGGTTCTCTTGTGATTAATCTAATTGAGTTTTTTTAGTCTCCATAAGTTCACTTATGTTGAGCATTTTCGATTAAATTAATCATGGGTTCTCTTGTGGTTAGTTTAATTGAATATTTTGGATTCAAATTCATAATTGTATGTGATTTGTTGTCCAAAGAAATCCTTCTTGTCTCTCGAAATTAAGGTCGCTCTTGTTGTTCTTTCGGGAATGACATTTTATGGGGGAGAGTTCTTTTTGAACTTGCGCTTAGTTGCCAAATCTTTGTGGGGAGTGCGGCTGTGGAATATTATAGAGGTTATCTTGTATCTTTAAACTCCTTGATGAATGCATTTTAGCTTCGGCTTTATGAATGCATCTAAATAAGATGATATGTGTTTCTTCTTTTGGTCATGAAATGTCTCTTTCGGAAATTTCATTAGGATCCCGTTCTTGTACCTTTGCCAATTTTATTGACAAAAAGGGGGAGAATTAGTATGTAGTTCACACTACAAATACATATGGTTTTCGGATCATTATGTAAGGGGGAGTGGTTTCCATGTGAGATGGAGTATTGACTAAGGGGGAGTGATACATATCACCATAGTGTTGTTGTTAAAGTTGTGATATAATTTAACTTCGACGTTGTATAATGATACTATGACACTGTATAACAATGACTAAGAACTATTGTTTTCTTGTTGTTATAGCTATGGATTTTCAACAACGATGATGCTAAACTTACAACCGTTGGGATCATTGGAGTACTTGGAAGTGATGAAGATTTCGAGTAATGTTGAAGATTAGACATGTGGAATAGGAGCTACAAAAGTTAATTTATTTATTTTTTGTATTCCATATGTATTAATAGTTTTGTCACTAAAATTGACAAAGGGGGAGATTGTTAGAGCATTGCTCGGTCGAACTCGTATGCGTTGCTATCTCAAGCATGTTTATCAATGTTAGTGATCAAAACTATAAGTCTTGATTACTAGCCTATATAGATAAAGGTCTCGAACTAGGATAGAAAGTATAGTTGAGCTCAAGACTCCATGGAAATCATCATACAAGACGAAAGACTACTCAAGGAACAGGTGGATCTTCATCGACTAAAAGGTATGTGGAGACTTGAGCTTATCTATCACTCAAAAGTCTATTTACTTTATCTCCTACTCTTTCGTTTTGATATATAGACTTTGTTTATACACATTTGCTATTTCGAGTCGAGTTTATCGCGCCTATCTATTTCTCGAAATATGTGTTGGTAAGCTTTCGCTTTATCCAAATTCATCTTTACCTAGTGACGATTGTCATGTTATGTTTCAATCACTTAGAAAATTGCTCTGACGAAAAATGGTCTGTGAATAACGGCTATATAACGTCCTTTGAGAATGTTTCAATGATTGAAATGAGAGTTTAGATTACATAACCATTGGAGGATATAAGCATTGTTGTGGAAACACATATATGTATAAGTCCTTATTCCTTGAACCAAAGTTTGCGAACTTTGTTGATCAAGAGAAACGGAATGTGGCGTGAGCCAAGTCCGCGAACACAGTCCGCGAACTGGCGGAAGTTCTCGACCCGAGAATTTCTGCTGGAGTTTTTGAACTCCTTCCGTGAGCTTAAGTCCGCGAACCCAGTCCGCGAACTTGAGTAGGTTATATCAAAAATCGGTTGTTCTTGAACTCATGTTTATATAAACTAAGGAATGCTTTTGCAAACCGTGGCTATAAAGTTCATGAACCGGTTCGAGTGAATCAAACCGTTTTTTGCTTCAATTGTGTCTTGTGTAGTTACATAAGATCTAAGCAATTGAACAACTCTCTAACTAGTTCATTTGAGTCATTTGAACTAGTTATGGTGAAGAAGAATATGGTGGATATGAAAGTGATCATATGGTTAACCATTTGGTTGACTATTGTTGAACCAACAAATGTTAATGTTTGGGAACGGTTACATAAACCAAAAATTGGACATTTCATTTGTGTGTAACTGTAGATGGTGGATTTTCAACAAGGGCTAAAATCGTAAACTCATGATTGTACAAGCCTCTGATCCAGCAATCAGACGTGAGTATCGAGGCACGGGTCTCTCATGAATTCTCAACTGAGAGTACTTTCTCTCAGAGTACATGTAGATATGTAGTCTCACGGCCAGACAACGACATATCTCATGAATACTGAACACTTTCAGTGATTATTTCTATATAGTATCACGAGATGGACGGATCCTATACAGCTTGCTCTGCTAGTATAGAGCGATAACGTCTTCAGGAACAAACAACGAGTTTACCCTGACTATATAAAGGATATGACTTACCGACAAGCTCATATCGGGATAATTAATGCTCCTAGACAGCTTGCTCTGCTAGTATAGAGCCACAAAGTTAATTATTCCTAATTAAGATTAATTCTGCCGTGACATTCACTACTGAATTCCAAGAATAATCTATTATTTCTCCTATTCCATGGTCGAATCCACGACTGGTCCCATGGAATGGAAATAATAATTGCTCCTATTCCATGGTCGAATCCACGACTGGTCCCATGGAATGGAAATAAACAATTGTTTTGATTCTATGATCGAATCTACGACTTGATCTCATAGAATAGAAATAACTATATTATCTCATTACTCCGATTTCATGATCGAATCCATAAGTGGTCTCATAAATGGTAATAGATAAAACTTAATTAATCTGATTCTATGGTCGAATCTACGATCCCATGGAATGGTAATGCTCACTTTATTATTCTGAATTCGTAGTTGAATCCTCAGTTGATCATATGAATTAATAATAAACATCTTATTACTAAGTTTTGTGAATTATTCTCCACTGAATTCCACAATTAGTAATAAATAATCAACAACCGGGAGTCTGAGCTACCTCTAAGTAAGCCCCGATTTATATGGTGAAAGTGTATTCAACGACAATGCACTAACAGTCACCGCACGAACGAGTATTTCAAAATACGACGAAACGATTAACCTATTGCAAAATAGGAAGAAAATAATAAATAATCAAAATATTGACCAAGGCGCCAAGGGATTAGACTCATTGACTGGCCGACCGTGCCATGACCAATCCCACGCCAGTTTTATATTTTATCATATTTTTATTATTTTCCTTCATCTGATGAAAATCCTTTCATTTGAACAAATCTCCTTCGTCTCGAGGAAACTCCTCGACTTCATGGTGTTTTCATAAACCCATGAAAATAATATAAAATTAAGGAAAAATAGTGTGGGGCGTGACCATTGGCCAACCGACCATGCCTTGGTCCCAGCCGCCCCACACCTTATGGTTCCTCATTATTTTTTTATTATTATTATTATTTCTCTGATTTCATGAAAAAACTCCTTGATTTCATGGTATTTTGCAAAAATTAGGAAATAAATAATATAAAATTATGAAAAACTTGTGGGACCGAGCCCTAGCCGGTCCCACACGCCCCTTTATTTTATTATTATTTATTTTATTTTCCTTGAATTTATCAAATTCCTTGATTTCATGGTATTTCTCTCAAATTAGGAAAATTTCCCTCAAATCATGAAAAATACATTAAAAATATATATATAATTATGAAAACTGATGGGATCGGTCCCTAGCCGGCCGGCCATGCCTCCCACGGCCCCCACACGCCCTTGTTTTTATTATTTTAATATTTTTGCTTCCTTGAACTCATGAAAAAGGGAAACTCCCTAAATTCATCAAAACTATTTAAATTCATGATATTTTCATAAAATCATGAAAAATATTATAAAATTAAGGAAAAGGTACCACGGGACCGTGGCCACGACCGTGCGACCATGCCTTGGCCTCAGCGGTCCCACGCCTCCTAATTTTGGCATATTTTCTTGAATGGATGCCCAATTGCACGCCAGAAAATATCAAAATTCTCAGGACTGAGACGCGGACGCCTTGGGGACACGAGCGCGCTATCTTGACCGACCAAGATTGGCTCTTTGGCTTACAGAAGCCGGTCCCATCAAGTTTCACGGTTTTGACCTAATTTGCACAATTGCACGTATTAGGCCCAAGACTCTTCCAAACACTTTGGATTTTCATGAAGTGATCATCAGGCGGTCACGTGACTACCCAAGACCGGTTTCATGACCCCATGGTCGGTCCCTCACTCAATCATAATTAATTAGGTTTTCTCACCTAAGGCTCAGACGAGCATTTTCGAATAAATGATTAAACCAGCATTTGATCATTCTTTCACCAACAAATCGTCAACTCTTCAGGAGTTCTTTGTATTTGCTCACGTGAGCATATGGACACTACATGGTTGATCCACGGTCCCATGTAGTCGCTCCCTCCTTCGTCCCATGGTTAAAATTCTGACGAAACATGAATTGATCATTAATTGATCAAATTAGGGTTTCTGAATCCAAGGATCATCATTCCAGATTCCAACCTTAATAATTTTACGACGACCTCATGGTCATTAATTTTATTAATTATGCGCGTTTCAACGACCAGTATTCTAATTAATATTTTTGGTACGCTTCCAATAATCCATCAGATGAGCAACACATGCTCAGACGATCAAATATTCAACAATTCATCACATGAGCAACACTTGCTCAGATGATAAATATTTGCTCAAACCAAGGAATATTGGTTCTACAATCAATATTCAACGATCCATCGAATGAGCAATACTTGCTCACTTCATCGTAAGAACTATACCTCTGTCTCATGACATGTTCAACTCATGAGTTTCAGAACATCATGTTCAACTCAGCAACTACATGGACTCATCGTCCCATCAAAACACGAAGTCATCAACTGACTAACATACCACGAGACGTCAATCGTGTCACTTTGGGGGATATCACTTAGGGTTTTGGTCTGGCGGTCTACGGCACGTGTGTTCAAACACACGATGGAATGTGAGAAAGTCGTGCAATCAGTTGAAGGAATTCACGAGGTAGTGGGTGGAAAATCGACCAAGTATCCACACGTTAAGCAACTGGTTTCAAACACGATCTCCACTTCCCCACTCCTTGATTCCATCAACTGTCACACTTCATGGGGTCATGGTGTCTAAAATTCCAACAATATAAATAAGTCTCTGAATCATGATTGAAGGATCAGTATCAACAGTATCATCAATCTCACGTCTCATCGACAACACGAGATCATCAAATCATCAATTGAGAAACTACTCTCAAATTGAGCAATTTCAATCATTCAGAGCTTATCATATTCAGAATTCACACACCCAAAATCTTTGATTACCATTGATTCCACACATTTCCCATCTTCCCTCCTACAGATCAACCCATCCTCTCTTGTGACCGAATTTACTCTGGAACGGTCATTGTCTTGATTTAGGCCGGAGTACTACAAATTGATCTCTCGAATCTAAAGCACCCCCTTTGCAGCGGTGCATCTGTGTGAGGTTTAACATTTCGCTCGGTTCGAGGAGTCTCCTACGCACGGTCGTCTCCTCAATTCCTTAAAAACCAGCGAATCGCTTTTCCCCATCTAAAATAACAAGCTAAGTTTTCGATCCAACGATTGAGAAATATTATCTTGAATCTAATCAGGTTTTCATCTGACGGTGAATATTGAATGCTTTGTTACCAAGCTAACATTGATTGCAAACCCTGATTTGAAAGACTATATAAGGGAGAACTCTAGCAACTAGGAAACCTAATCCCCACACCTTACGTGTGATAAGCTAGAGTCGATTCTCCTTTAACCTTGGGTTTTCTTCTTCTAAAACCAGGTCAACGACTTAAAGACTTCTTTGGGATTGGGAAGCCAGACCGATACTATTTTTCTTGTAGTTGTGTGATCTGATCTTGCTGATTCTATCGTTTTGAGTACAATTGTAATAATTGGCTTGAGATTTATATCTCCGATAGGCAAGATAGAAAAGTAATCACAAACATCTTCGTCTCATCGTTTGTGATTCCACAATATCTTTTTTCGCTGCGTCGATTAGGATAATTATAAGGTGATTGATAATACTAGGCTGTTCTTCGGGAATATAAGTCCGGTTTATCAATTGGTTCATGTTCACCTTGATTTATCAAAAGACGGAACAAAACTCGTAGGTATATTTGTGGGAGACGGATTTATCTATTACCATAGACTTTTCTGTATGATACGGATTTGTTTATTAAAGTCTTCAACTTTGGGTCGTAGCAACTCTTAGTTGTGGGTGAAATCAGCTAAGGGAATCAAGTACTTAGCATCTTGCTGGGATCAGAGGCGTAGGAGCATAACTGTACCTTGGAACAGTGTGGGATTGAATGGGGTTCAAATACATTCCAGACCGAAGTTTGTTTGGAGTAGGCTAGTGTCTGTAGCGGATTAATACAATGTGTGTTCAATCTGGACTAGGTCCCGGGGTTTTTCTGCATTTGCGGTTTCCTCGTTAACAAAATTCTGGTGTTTGTGTTATTTCTTTTCCTCGTTATATTTGTTTATATAATTGAAATATCACAGGTTGTGCGTTGTTCAATCAATTAGAATATCCGACCTTTTGGTTGTTGATTTAAATTCATTGACACTTGGATATTGGTCTTTGGTACCATCCAAGTTATCTCTCTAGTATTTGATAAAGACTCATATATTTCTATTTGCTTGAGTATGTATCAAATCGAGAGATTGAGATATAAACTCTTTGATATGCTTTTTATCTAGATTGAGTCTGACTGTCTAGTTGATTCTCTAGAAAGCATATTGGAGTTTGTCCATACAGATTGTTAAGCGAAATATTGGGTGTGGTTGTTATACCCCCACTTTTTCACCAATGGCGCCGGATCGACTGACAAAAGGTTGCAGGAACGCTAATGGCGCCCGATCGACTGACAAAAGGCTGCGGGATGCTAATGGCACCCGATCGGCTGACAAATTCACTAAAGGTTGCGGGAACGCCAATGGCGCCCGATCAACTGACAAAAGGCTGCGGGATGCTAATAGCACCCGATCGACTGACAAATTCACTAAAGGTTACGGGAACGCCAATGGCGCCCGATCGACTGACAAAAGGTTGCGGGAATGCCAATGGAACCCGATCGACTGACAAAAGGTTTTGGGAACGCCAATGGCGCCCGTTCGACTGACAAATTTACTAAAGGCTGCAAGAATGCCAATTGTGCCCGATCAGCTAACAATTCAGAATAGTCCGCGGGAACGCAAATAGCGCTCGATCGGTTAACACATACATCTCGCCCTCCCAATTCCCATTGAGAAAAACCAAGGGGGGAGTAGGCGCGTTTAACATATACATCTCCCTCCCGATTCTCATTGAGAAAAACAAGTGGGAGTAGGCGCGTTTAACATATACATCCCGCCCTCCCGATTCCCATTGAGAAAACCAAGGGGGGGAATAGGCGCGTTTAACACATACATCTCGCCCTCCCAATTCCATCGAGAAAAACAAAGGGGGAGTAGGCGTGTTTAACACAAACATCTCGCCCTCCCAATTCCCATTGATAAAAACAATGGGGAGTAGGTCCGTTTAGATTATACATCTCGCCCTACCGATTCTCATTGATAAAAAAAAAGGGAGGGAGTAGGCGCGTTTAACATATACATCGCCCTCCCGATTCCCATTGAGAAAAACAAGGGGGGAGTAGGCGCGTTTAACATATACGTATCGCCCTCCTGATTCCCATTGAGAAAAACAAGGGGGGAGTAGGCGTGTTTAACATATACGTCCAGCCCTTCCGATTCCCATTGAGAAAACCAAGTGGGGAGAGAAGGCGCGTTTAACACATACATCTCGCCCTCCCAATTCCCATCGAGAAAAACAAGGGGGGAGTAGGCGCTTTTGACACAAACATCTCGCCCTCCCAATTCCCATTGAGAAAAACAAGGGGGGAGTAGGTGTGTTTAACTTATACATATCGCCCTCTCGATTCCCATTGATAAGAAAAAAGGGAGGGGAGTAGGCGCGTTTAACATATACATCGCCCTCCCGATTCCCATTGAGAAAAACAAGAGGGGAGTAGGCGCGTTTAACATATACATCTCGCCCTCCCGATTCCCGTTGAGAAAAACAAGGGGGGAGTAGGCGCGTTTAACATATACGTCCCCTCCCGATTCCCATTGAGAAAACCAAGGGGGAGAGAAGGCGCGTTTAACACATACATCTCGCCCTCCAAATTCCCATCGAGAAAAACAAGGGGGGAGTAGGCTTGTTTGACACAAAATCTCTCCCTCCCAATTCCCATTGAGAAAAACAAGGGAGAGTAGGTGTGTTTAACTTATAGATATCTCCCTCCCGATTCCCATTGATAAGAAAAAAAAAGGGGAGGGAGTAGGCGCGTTTAACTTATACATCTCGCTCACCCACCAATTCCAAAAAAAAGGAGGGGAGGGGGAGAGTGAGGGTAAATATGTTGTCACAAGTTCCTACCAGCCCTTCCTGTTAAGGGGGATGGAGTAAGCATGTCCTTAGTTAAACCCCTCAGAGAGGGAGAGAAGGAAGGCAGATGGAGAGAAACACACTACATAGAATAAAGATCCGAGTACAAAAAAAAAAACAAAGCAAGAAGAAGTGAGAAACTAATTAAACCAACGATAACAAGTTATCTGTCGTTTACTCATCATCTGATAGTAACGCACGACAATGAGCAATGTCTGCATCTACACACTTGTTGATGGTGGATTTTCATTTAAAGGATAAAATTGTAAAAAAGCCAAAAAATTATGCGCTGACATCCTGCAAAGGATAGAGCCACTGATAAGAGATGAATACTTCTCCACTTTACTAAGTCATCCAGGTTGGACATGTAGCAACAAATCCCATATACCCTATGAATTTATACATTATCAACTAATGCATGACCAGCCTTGTATTTCCTGTGTTGTTCCTGCAGAACTCTCATTATTAGTGCGACATGACGACTGAGTGCTACTCTCAGCAGAGTAACACGAATCTCCAAGTATTAATAGTGAGGCATGCACGAAATACGCGTACAGGCTACATCTCTGGGTGTGTTATACTAACCCAATTTAGTATATTTGAATCTGAACTTTCCATATCAGTCTCAGAAACAATCATGACCACGCAAGTTGGCCGCACAATTTAACCAGCCTAGACGATCCTCAGCAGGAGAAGGCTACTACATTAATGACCACCAGCGGGCCCACTTATGCCCTGGTCGGTAGAATACCTACCATGCCTCCCAAACTACCACCGAACACCAGCCTGAAGTTGGATATCCAGACTGGTATGGAGCAGCTTGGATGAATCGTACAAACAAAGGCCGCATATGGCAGTCTCAAGTTCATCACGTCCGTCTAACTTCACCGGCGTGGTTGGACGGCGTGGATAAGCCCAAAGCCGGTCGAACAAGCGTCGTGGTGTACACCGGCGGACCTTCTTCCTACCTGCATGAAACCAGATTGGAATATACGATTGTCCGAAGTGGTGTCAGCGTGAAGAATTGAGGGTCGCAGGAAATTCCACTAAAGGTCCCAAATTGATCACGACCATCCAATTTCACCGGCATGATTGGATGGCTTAGATCGTACCCATAGCCACCAGGCAAGTATTGGCGCGTTCACCACCGGCCCAACGCGGGTCCCACATGGTCGGCCTCCCAAATGGAGAAGCGTGGCTTGCCAATTCGTCCAGCCAAAGCAGCGTGGACGTGAAACCCTAATTAGGGTTTGCGACACATCACATGTGTCGCAAATCAGCCTCAACCATCCATCTTCGCAGGTATAGACGGAGGGTGTAGATGTAGATTCAAAGGGCCCAGATCATGTCAACACAATCACCGTGGATGACTAATCGTTCAAGACCAACTATGGTTGGTCGTCTCGATTTGTGCGCCCAAACCAGGCATGGCCGGCGTTTTCAATAGCAAATCGATATCGACCACTCAACTTTGCCGGAAAAATTGAGTGGCTTAGATCACATCTTCACGGGACAGTGAGGTACAGACGTGTACATTGGCCTGCCGACTGCACGCTTGACTGGTCGGCCAATACCGACCATGGTTGGTCATCCCGAAACGCGCGCCCGAAGTAGGAACGACGTGCGGTCTTCAATTCCTTTGCGGCATGGGATTTCTGTTGCAAATCGATCTCAACCACTCCTCTTTGCCAGACAAATTGAGTGGCTTAGATCGCATCTCCATGGGACAGTGAGGTACATACACCTACACCAGCATGTCGTCTACACGCATGCCCAATCGGCCCTGCCAAAAACGTGTCCCATGCTTGGATTCGACCAAGCTAAAGGTTGATGTTCGAGCACCTCCTAAACCCTAGTCCGACGGTCGCATATGTGGGTCGCAAGCCATCTTGTCCGTCCAACTTCACCAGCCTGGACGGACAGCCTAAGACAGGAGTTAGGCGACCAGTGAGGTATCACCACGATCACCGTCCACCACTCTTCCACTGATAGTGATCGGCCCAGTCAGGGCTTACCTGTACAACCTCCAAACGACCACTCGAAGATGGCTGTACGTGATGCTATTTTCCGCTACTTACTCCGTTAAGCCTTAAAACAGCGATGCTTCATACACGCTGAATATATTCGATGCATTACATACATAGAATGCACACGATACTTCATAAATATCGACTTCCTAAATAACTTAGTTATTTAACCTAGCATCACATGCTTTCTGTGGGTCCCACGATCCACACACTCGAGACATTAATCATGTCACAAATTGGGGGATACATACTGGGGTATTGGTCTGGCGGTTTACAACGTGCAGCGCACAACGCGCCGTAACAAGAACGTGTCAGGAAGACATGAACGGTTAGTGATGATGGGAGAAGTGGGCAAGACTGATCGTGTGACACTAACACACGCAACTCCACTACTCCATCACTCCACTTTCTCCACTTCCCACGAGAGACGTGGGTAAGGCTCAATAACTTGTATAAATAAGTTCTCCTCCCTATTTCCAGAACAAGACAACAGAAACCAAGTGTTGATACAATCGTATCCAAACACCAGAACTGATAGCTTACATTCTGCAAGCCAGTTCAGCTTTCTGATACAAGTCATACACAACAAACACCTCCACAATCTCAACAGCTTCTTCGCTTCCCTCCCTAAGATCAACCCCATCTACTTCACTTTGTGATCGAAGCAAGTCTGGAACAGCCATTTCTTGGTTTATGTCAGAATTGTACAGATTTATTTCTCGAATCACAAGCACTCCCATGCAGTGCATTTGTTTAGGGTTTAGATTCATTTCTCATTCACACACCCCAAATTAATAAAACCGGCAGAAATAGTTTTCACCCATAAACAATTGGCGACCACAGTGGGAGGTTAATCTCTCGGTCGTAAAGTCAATTTCTTCAAAATCCGATACAACTTTATCAATTTCGAAAAGGGTGGATCTTAGGACCAATTCAATCATCAATCCATTTCAAGACGGTAGAACTCAGGTCTGGATCAGCAATCAATTCTGATGGAGCTAGTGTGGATAACACTCTCGGTATTGATGTACCTGTCAGTGGAGCTACTGTGGTCAATACATCTCTTGGAGCCGTCACTTCTACCACCAACGCCAGCGGATCAGGAGATGTTCCAGTAAGTGTAACGCCTCCCATCACCAGAGTCAGAGCAGCCGCGAATCTCGACATCTCCTCAAGTGTAACGCCTCCGGTGGTCACCAGAGAAACAGATTCCACTCCTTCGTCAGGACGAGGACCGGAGGGACGAGAGGAGGACCATCTCCCATTACCATCGCAGACTTGATGGAGAGGCAGGAAGTTCTTGCTAAGACTCAAAAGGATATGGATACAACTCGGAAAGAGGTACTCACTTTTCTTAAAAATTAACTGATCGATTGTCACAAGAGCCGCGACAGCCCTTGGAGCCAACAAGGAACACATTTAATGCACCCGGAGAAGGTACTTCAGCGGCGCGGGCCTACATGGACCTGATCAAAGAAGCAACATCAGATAAGAGCGGTCCTGTCATGGAGACTCCTGCACCGGGGACTGATTCTCACAACGATCCTTCTCAAGTCAATAGTTTCACTATGAACCAGATACCAGATCAGGAAGCAGTTTCTATAGGAAAGTTTATGCGAACTTTTACACCTCTCGAAGAATCAGCGGGCGGAGACGTTTTGCTGCAATCAACCAGAGGAAGGTCACAACCGTGCCCTACATGTCACCGTACGCATCAAGGATTCAGAGTTCAAGAGGGCCCTTATCGACACATGAGCGTCTTCGAATGTGATTACTCTCAAGACTCTCAAGACATCCAAGGTTCGCCAAGGAAAGGTCGTACGGAAGCCTACTACAACGACGAGCCACGAGAGGAAGTACCGGATGCTCCACGACAACTGCAGGACGGTACCAATTCCACAACTGATGAGCTCGAAGTGGTCAACATCGGGGATGAGGAATATCCTAGGCCGATATCCATCAGTTCGACCTTGTCTGCGGAGGAACACACGATACTTGTGCAACTTCTCAGGGAATACCAGGACATATTTTCCTGGACGTATGAAGAAATGCCAGATTTAGATTGGTCACCCGTCATCTACATGTCATACCCGGATCCAAGCCGGTTGCAGTTCAGACACGAGGAAAATGGACAGATCAGGTGCTGCATGGATTTCAGAGACTTGAACAGATGCCGCTCCAAAAAAAGATTCTCATCTACCTAACATCGACATGTTAGCAGATGCAACCAGCGGACACGGCATGTTCTCCTCCATGGATGGATGTAGCGGCTACAACCAGATAAGGATATACGAGCATGACGAAAGTAAGATAGCTTTTCGAACTCCTCTCAGAAATTTTTATTATACTGTACTGCCATTTGGTTTAAAGAATTCCTGTGCAACGTATCAACGCTCTATGACGGAAATCTTCCACTGGAGACGATACCTCAAGAGAGCCGCCTCAAGAAGATAACGATGTCCACGCGTCATGTCGAGCAAAATCCGGGCGAGTCACTCTATCAGACGATGGTGCATGTCTATCGTGCTATGTTGGAGAATCGGCGCTTTTGGTCATCCTCTGGACTTTGTGAAGCTGTTGAACGCTCATCTACAACAGCATCTGCCCTGCTAGAAAGAACCAGTATCGTTGATGCATCAAGAGGAAAGCCACCGAGATACAACATCATGCGCGTCCAAAATTGCCAACTTCAACTCTAGTACCACATGCACGATTGCCGCAATAATGAAACAACGTCCAAGATATTCCATATCTGGATCGACGGTAACTACATCAATGAGAGACGCTTTCAGAATTTGTCTCCCATGGAAAAAGTAGTTATGTTACTAAAGGAGATTGCACCTGGGACTTAAGAGGGTGCCAAATTCGTACAAGTTGCCACCACGCCTCTCCCTGCCAGTCTCTTCTGATCACATCTGCTGCCAAGAACTGTTGTTGCTTGTCGATTTATACCATCCAGAGTTTCACCATATCAACGTCCATTACGTACAAAAGACCCATCGGGCATATAAGATAGAACCATGTAAACCACGCTTGGGGACTGAGGATCAGCACGAAGTTCCTTCACCGTCATTCAATGACTTCTTCAACACGAGAGAGATGGTCAATCAAGAAGTATGGAATTCACAAAATTAAATCAGACTGAAGAGGAAGCCACTTCAACACTCCCTCCAGCAGAAGTTTCTTCAATGGTCTATTCAAGAGCCGCCTCAACGCTCTCTCTGGGACCCACGTTCGCTTCAGAATCCTGCTTCAATGCTCTCTCTAGGAGCCACCTCCACATTTACTTCAGAAGCTGCTTCAATGGT
Organism: Papaver somniferum; assembly: GCF_003573695.1. NCBI lineage: Eukaryota > Viridiplantae > Streptophyta > Magnoliopsida > Ranunculales > Papaveraceae > Papaver > Papaver somniferum. The sequence continues at coordinate 71,055,666 of NC_039367.1, forward strand.
CTATTCAAGAGTCGCCTTAACGCTCTCTCCGGGACCCACGTTCGCTTAAGAATCCTTCTTCAACACTCTCTCCAGGAGACGGTTCAACGTTCGCACCAGAAGCCACTTTAACATCCTCTCGAGCCGTTTCAACACGCAAGCTACATCAATAATCTGCGCTTTGGTCAAGTTATCTTTGATGTACTCATTTCTCAACATACGTCTCATCCATCCTTCATAAGGGCCCAGAGGAGCATGACAAACCTTGAAGTCGATAGGAGAAGGGTTATCTTGTGGAACGGATATTTTCAGATAGTTGAAAGGGCGCGGTGAACAACTCATCATCTATGTTCGGCATATCTTTGACGTTGTCAACACTCCGTGACTTGGGCATCAACATTATCCCCAGAAGACATCTTAGTAGGACCCCTTTTGTTCATCCTACAATAAAATAAAAGCGGGGGAGTCAGTACTTGTATGAAACGCATGAGATATGTAGTCACGCACGACATGACATACATTCACGTTAAAATACACCAGGCTGGGCAAAGCAAACAAGGCTGGTATTGGGCCACGTCAAGACGGTGTTAGTCAAGTCCGCAAAGCCGGTGTTGGTCGAGATCGCAAAGCTAATATCCCGTCACGCAAGCAAGACTGATATCACGTCACGCAAGTAGGACGGTATTGGGTCACGTCAGGCCGGTATTGGTCAAGGATGATCAAGGTCACAAGGCTGGTACTGGTCCACGTCAGCAAACAAGGATGGTATTGAGCCACGTTACCAAACAAAGTCGGTGTTGGTCAAGTCCATGAAGCCGGTGTTGATCAAGGTCACAAGGCCGAACGAAACAAGACAGCAAGGCCGGTGTCGATCGAAGCAACGATGTCCATCACCAAGGTCGGGGTTCGTCAAATCATCAAGGCCGGTGTTGGTCAAGGGGCAAGTCTGGTGTTGGGGTGAGGCAACAGGTATGGTGTTTGGTCAAAGCAGGCACAACCGGCCCCAAGCAAAGCCGACATGCGGCGGGTCCCACTTGATCAGGCACAACCAGCCCCAGATTGGTCGAAGCAGGCACAGCCGGCCCCAAGCAAAGCCGGCATGCGGTGGGTCCCACTTGATCAGGCACAGCCAGCCTAGATTGGTCGAAGCAGGCACAGCCGGCCCCAAGAAAAGCAGGCACGCGGCGGGTCCCACGTTCGAGCAAGGCAGGCATAACAAGCCCACTTTCGAGAAAGCAGGCGCATGATGAGTCCCACGATCGAGCGAAGCACGCGCAACAGTCCGTTGAGCAGGCACATCAGCCCCACGCTCGAGCGGAGCAATCACGAAGCAGGCTCTCGACCGAAGCAGGCATAGCAAGGTCGATCGAAGCAGGCAAGACCGAATCATGTTAGGGGAACGATCGCCTGGACGCCTCTTGAACGTGACATGCTCCAAGGACAGGACGACTCGTCTCTCCTAGTAACATCTAACTTTGTCCCATAAGTTTTATCTGTATATGTCACCATCTAATGCCTACCCCCACAATAGTGTAACCATTATGTGCTAGGCATGGGACTTAATGTTGATGGTGGATTTTCATTTAAAGGCTAAAATTGTAAAAAAAGCCAATAAATTATGCGCCGACATCCTACAAAGGATAAAGGCACTGATAAGTGATGAATACTTCTCCATTTTACTAATTCATCCAGGTTGGAGCATGTAGTAAAAAATCCCATATACCCTATGAATTTATAGCATTATCAATTAATGCATGACCAGCCTTGTATTTCATGTGTTGTTCCCGCAGAACTCTCATTATTAGTGCAGCATGACGACTGAGTGCTACTCTCAGCAGAGTAACACGAATCTCCAAGTATTAATAGTGAGGCATGCACGAAATATGCGTACAGGCTACATCTCTCGGTGTGTTATACTAACCCGATTTAGCATATTTGAATCTGAACTGTCCATATCAGTCCCAGAAACAATCATGACCACGCAAGTTGGCAGCATGATTTAACCAGCCTAGACGATCCTCAGCAGGAGCAGGCTACTACATTAATGACCACCAGCGGGCCCACTTATGCCTTGGTCGGTCGAATACCTACCGTGCCTCCCAAACTACCACCGAACACCAGCCTGAAGTTGGATGTCCAGACTGGTATGGAGCAGCTTGGAGGAATTGTACAAACAAAGACCGCCTATTGCAGTCTCAAGTTCATCACGTCCATCCAACTTCACCGGCGTGGTTGGACGGCGTGGATCATCCCAAAGCCGGTCGAACAAGCGTCGTGGTGTACACCGGCGAACCTTCTTCCTACCTGCATGAACTCTTCCTTAACCTGACCAGATTGGAATATACGATTGTCCGAAGTGGTGTCAGCGCGAAGTGGGCAAGACTGATCGTGTCATGATATAGACATGGACGGTTAGTGATGATGGGAGAAGTGGGCAAGACTGATCGTGTGACACTAACACACGCAACTCCACTACTCCATCACTCCACTTTCTCCACTTCCCACGAGAGACGTGGGTAAGGCTCAATGACTTGTATAAATAGGTTCCCCTCCCTATTTCCAGAACAAGACAACAGAAACCAAGTGTTGATACAATCGTATCTAAACACCAGAACTGATAGCTTACATTCTACAAGCCAGTTCAGCTTTCTGATACAAGTCATACACAGCCAACACCTCCACAATATCAACACCTTCTTCTCTTCCCTCCCTAAGATCAACCCCTTATCCTTCACTTTGTGACCGAAGCAAGTCTGGAACGGCCATTTCTTGGTTTAGGCCTGAATTGTACAGATTGATTTCTCGAATCACGAGCACTCCCGTGCAGTGTATTTATTTAGGGTTTAGATTCATTTCTCATTCACACACCCAAAATTACCAAAACCGACAGAAATAGTTTTCACCCATAAGAGCACTTCTTCGCGTTGATCAATGGCGATAGCCAATGCATAATCGGCCTCATCATCCAAGTCAGCGAGTCTTTTTATTTCGCCGAGAGCCTTCGATTTACGAGCGGCGGCTAGTATTTCCTCTCGATCATGATAGATCGTGCACATCTTATCCGCGTGCACTACTCGCAAAGCCAACAGCATATCTATCTCCCCCCTCAGAAGGAGCAAACGCCACAATTCACCGGGAATATCGAAGGAGCGAACAAGTGCGGAAACCGCCGCGAGGGTTAAAGTATATCCGCGTAAGTGAGGAAAGGCCTGATCAGAGATGGACAGATGACAGTCGGCTACGACTTGATCTACACTCGCCATCATAACAACAGATTCCTCAAAGAGCTGATCCGCAGCTCGACGAATCTCAACCGTCTCATCCAACGCGCGCCGAATCTGGATATACACGCGCCCCCTCGCCCGAATTCTTTCGACCATTTGGTATGTATCGTATTGATCAGAAAATCGGGATTGTTTGGCGTCCCGATCGACCTCCCTCCGTGACTTGAGCGCTTCAATCTCTATTTTTACCAATAATAGCCTCGCGAGTTCCTCTTCCTTGTATCGAAGGTCAACCAACGAGGGTATTGGCGCTAACAAAAGAACGTAACCATGAAGAGGATATGCCATTTAGAATGAAAGAAAGAAAAAGAAAAGTTGGAACTCAAAGAAGCCAATATTGCATGTATTTATAGAGAAGCATGAAGGTACAAAATGATTACAGCGATCATAGAGACCATGGATGACATGTGGACAACATCAAAAGGGAACCATATCCCGAGAAACCCTGTCTTCGGAAAACCGGATACCTTCACGATTTCAAACCCTGAAACCATAAGAGAAATACTAAAAAAAAAAACTTGTAAACAAATAGAATTGTCGGATGAAGAGTGAAACAACGCTCGTTACAAACAACGAATGATGCATAGTAAAATTCAGTTTGCCAACAATGAACGACAATAAGAAATATCCACATCCAGAGCCTCCACTATCAAGCGATTGTCGTTGACTTGCGCGTCGGCCAGGCGTAAGTTTTGATCAGCTTCATGAACTAGTTTAGTAACGGCCTGAATGATCTTGTCATCAGCCCCAGCCCCTCGGGCAAGTGAAAGAGTGTCCTCATGCTCATCATATTCTCTGCGCATTTTATCCTGGTGGAGCAAACGAAGAGTCCATAGCATTCCCTCCTCCTCTTTTAGGACTAGCAGACGAGCCAGTTCGTCCTCAATATAAGGATGAGGTACGAGCAAAGTGGTAGCGGCGAAAATTAAGGTATGACCGAGGAGTGGCCGCATTGACTGGTTGGAAATCCAGAGGCGACAATCCGAAATAGTTCGATTTATAGAAGCTACCATCACCAAGGAATCTGCATACAACTTATTAGTCGCGCCATGGGAGGTGGTAGCATCATCGAGGGCGCGTTGAATCTCTGACGACACGCGACCTGATGGTTCTGCCTCTTGAGCGACCTGGTATGAAAAAGCGAGGGTCTAACAACCACACCCAATATTTCTCTTAGCAATCTGTATGGACAAACTCCAATATACTTTTAAGAGAATCAACTAGACTCAATCTTAATAAAGTATATCAAAGAGTTATATCTCTCTTTCTTGATTCAATTCTTTCTCAAGCAAATAGAAATCTGCGATTCTAATTGAATACAAGAGAAATCTCTTGAACGGTACCAAAGACCAGTGTTCAAGGATCAATTAATTTCAATCAACAATCAAAGGTCGGATTTCCAATTAATTGATTCAAACGCACAACCTGTGATATTTCAATTATATAAAAAAATATAATGCGAAATAGAAAAAACACAGACACCAGAATTTTGTTAACGAGAAAACCGCAAATGCAGAAAAAAACCGGGACCTAGTCCAGATTCAACACCACACTGTATTAAGCCGCTACAGACACTAGCCTGCTACAAACTAACTTCGGTCTGGACTGTAGTTGAACCCCAATCAATCTCACATTGATTCAAGGTACAGTTGCGCTCCTTGCGTCTCTGATCCCAGCAAGATACTACGCACTTGATTCCCTTAGCTGATCTCACCCACAACTAAGAGTTGCTTCGACCCAAAGTCGAAGACATTAATAAACAAATTTGTATCACATAAAAAAGTCTACAGAATAGATAAATATGTCTCCCACAGATAAACCTACAAGTTTTGTTTCGTCTTTTGATAAACCAAGGTGAACAGGAACCAATTTATAACCCGGACTTATATTCCCGAAGAACAGCCTAATATTATCAATCACCTCACAATAATCTTAATCGACGCGGCGAAAGAAGATATTGTGGAATCACAAACGATGAGACGAAGATGTTTGTGACTACTTTTCTATCTTTCCTGTCGGATATATAAATCTCAAGCCAATCGTTACGATTGTACTCAAAATGATAGAATCAGCAAGATCAGATCACACAACTACGTGAAAGTAGTATCGGTTTGGATTCATAATCCTAATGAAGTCTTTAAGTCGTTAACCTGGTTTTTAAGAAGAAAACAAAGGTTAAAGGAGAATCGACTCTAGCTAATACAACTAGTATGACACGGAAGGTGTGGGGATTAGGTTTCCCAGTTGCTAGAGTTCTCCCTTATATAGTCTTTCAAATTAGGATTTGCAATCAATGTTAGCTTAGTAACTGTAGTTGCAGGAAATCCCACAACACACCCCTTGTATTATCATGACTATGATTTCTAGATCTAAACTTATTTGATATGAAAATAAAGATAAAAATAATGAAAATAGAAAATAAGACACAAGATTTACGTGGTTCGATCAATATGATCTACATCCACGGGGTTAGGGATCTTCACTATGATTGTTTGTAATTACATATGGATTACAATTGAGATTCCATTAATGAGTATTTGGAGATCTTTAGATCTAGTTTTACAAGAAGGTTGACCTCCCTTTCTCTCTCTATAAAATGTGTCTCTCTACAAAGTGTGTCTCCCCCCTCTCTCTCTCTCCTACCTTTCTATTTATATAGGATATTACATAGTGGATGACATCTCATATGTAGTGGAGTACAACTCATATTCCCCCATTTTCAGATCCCGTGCTACGTTCTCTCAGGCTCTCATTACAATTTCGCAGGCTCTGCTACATTCTCGCAAGCTTTACTATTGTGAGATATTTGGATCCTACATCTTGCCTCTTTTTCCTTGAATATTTCTTGAAGAGCGATCTTTAAGGAAAAATCCACTTTGTAGTAGTAGTTGTTGGAGGAACGAGCGAAAGAATATTGGACTTGAAAAGTACGTACTTGCCTCTATTCTTTTGTGAAGTTCCGGAGCGTTGCGAAGTAAATAAGAAGTATCATCTCTTGAAGTATGCGAAGTATGAAGTATCCTTGAAGAAGTATAAGAAGTACTCAATCCTCGAAATATATAAGAAGTATGAAGTATCCTTTGAGAAGTATAAAAAGTACTTAATCCTCGGACTATATAAGAAGTATGAAGTATCCTTTGAGAAGTATAAGAAGTATCCGTCCTTGATTGCGAATAAAAAGCATTGCAAAATTATACTCCACGTTCTCTGCCTCATGCAATGCTGTAATGCAAATAAGAATTTAGATTAGTATTCAACATTTATTTTATCAAAAAATTTCATTTAATTGCAAATTCAAATCGTTTTTCTTTGTTTTGATTTCCTTTGTATAACTTGTTTCGTCTCATCCAATAAACATCTTTCATGGAAATGATCCTAATGAGGTCTTACGCAGCCTGTTGATGGAAGGTCTTACTAGCCTGTTGATGGAAGGTCTTATTTTGCCTCCTACTACTCTCCATGTTAGATATCATTCTCATTTGAAACAAAGAAAATTTTCAAGAGAAATATATAAATTGTTCTGTGCGAGATTTTTCTCGGTTTCTTTTGTAATTGTGGAATCTTTGTAATTCTGAAATTTCTGTAATTTTGCGATCATATCGCCTTTTGTCAATCAAATTAAAAATCTTTTATTTTCTGTAAAAGTAAAATGTTCAAGGAAAGTGGTACTTAGCTTTTATGTGATTCGCTGTTGTTGCCAATCTCGCGCGAAAAATACGTTGCATGAAGTATAAGTGTCGCTTAGCAAAAACAAATGCGAAGGAAAGAATTGAACCCGCGACTTGCTACTTGCATATTCTCGCACCATACCAACTATGCTAACCCTCTCTTGCGAAATAATCAAAGTTCTTGTGAAGTAATCAAATTCCAACTGTGTGAGAGGCAATTCTGTATAAATTTCGCGTAACAAAAATAAACATGCGAGAAGGAAGAATTGATCCCGCGACCTGCTGCTTGCATTCATACCTCCTGACCAATTGTGCAAGCTTCTTCTTTGCGAAATATCTCTGCGAAATTATCATCAACTCTCTTCTGTGCGAAATAATCAAAGAAATATCTGTGCGAAAAAATACGCATGTGTTGGGACTTGATCACACGATCATGAACTCATTAACTTCGCAGATGACCAATTATGCTGCCTCTTGTTTGCGAAATAATGAAACAATATTGCGAAATTATTCATTTTTTCGCTATCTGTAAAAAAGAAGAAAACTATGTTCGCTGGCAAATTCGAACTTGCGACCACGAACACACATACTGCTCTCTAGACCAATTGTGCAAGAACCTCTCTGCGAAATTAGCGCATAACTTTTTTCCTTATTCTTATATTCTCCCATGCAAATGAGAAGAAAATGAAAAATATGTGTCTCTGCGAATTCGAACCCGTGACCTATTTGTTGTTAGCTCAGCCTTGAACCATTTGTGCGAATTTTCTGTTTGTGATTGAAATTGCAGCATCTGCCTCTTATCTTTTCTTCGTCCTTCCTTAACTTCTTTCACATTTGCCTTCTTCTCCTGAACATGAAAATCTTCCACTGAAACTTTTATTTTTTCCTTAAATTTCACCACAACAACTAATTTTTTTCTCTCACTCTTTTCATGTCTTTGAATTGTTGATGATGTTTACTCCCTGAAACTGTGATTTCTTCCATAAAATTATCATTTTTGAACCTAAACTTTGTAGATCTAGAAAAATATGAACAGTAGCTAATCTTCATGAAAATTTCTTGAACCAACAAGTTACAGGAAGGATAAATCCTTTACTCGTTCCTTGTTTCTAGCGCCAAAATGTAGTTGCAGGAAATCCCACAACACACCCCTTATATTATCATGACTATAATTTCTAGATCTAAACTTATTTGATATGAAAATAAAGATAAAAATAATGAAAATAGAAAATAAGACACAAGATTTACGTGGTTCGATCAATATGATCTACATCCACAGGGTTAGGGATATTCACTATGATTGTTTGTAATTACATATGGATTACAATTGAGACTCCATTAATGAGTATTTGGAGCTCTCTAGATCTAGTTTTTGAAGAAGAAGATGAATACAAAAGACAAGGTTGACCTCCCTTTCTCTCTCTACAAAACGTGTCTCTCTACAAAGTGTGTCTCCCCCCTCTCTCTCTCCTACCTTTCTCTTTATATAGGATATTACATAGTGGATGACAACTCATATGTAGTGGAGTACAGCTCATATTCTCCCATTTTCGGATCCCATGCTACGTTGTCTCAGTCTCTCATTACAATTTCGCAGGCTCTGCTACATTCTCGCAAGCTTTATTATTGTGCGATATTTGGATCCTACAGTAACAAAGCATTCAATATTCACCGTTAGATGAAAACCTGATTAGATTCAAGCTAATATCTTTTAACCGTTGGATCGAAAACTTAGCTTGTTACACACAAATGAAATGTACTATTTTGGGTTTATGTAACCATACCCAAACATGAACATTTGTTGATTCAACAATAGTTAACCAAATGGTTAGCCATATGAGCATTTTCATATCAACCATATTCTTCTTCACCATAACTAGTTCAAATGACTCAAATGAACTAGTTAGAGAGTTGTTCAATTGCAAGGAAATCTTATGTAACTACACAAGAAACAATCGAAGCAAAAACGATTTTATTCACTCGACTCGGTTCATGAAATATCTAGACACGGTTTGCATTTAGCATTCCTTAGTTAATATAAATAAGTTCACAAACAATGGTCTTTAGCTATAACCAGCTTAAGTTCGCAGACTTAGTTCGAGGACTTAAGTTCCGGGAAGGAGTTCTCAAACTCCAGCAGATTTTCTCGGGACGAGAACTTCCGCCAGTTCGCGGACTGAGTTCACGGCTCTTGTTCCGGTTCTCCTGATCAACAAAGTTCGCAAACTTCGGTTCAAGGAAAAAGGACTTATACATATATGTGTTGCCACACAATGGTTATATCCATCATTGGTTATATAATCTAAACTCTCATTTCAATCATTGAAACATTCTTAGAGGACGTTATTATATAGTTGTTATTCACAAACTATTTTTCTTCAAAGCAATTTTCAAGTGATTGAAACATATCATGACTTTCGTCACTACGTAAAGATGAACTTGTCCAAAGCAAAATCTTACCAACACATATTTCGAGAAATAGATAGGCGAGATAAACTCGGCTCGAAATAACAAATGTGTATAATCAAAGTCTATATAGCAAAACGACTTTTGTCTCAAGATAGGAGATCGAGTAGATAGACTTTTGAGTGATAGATAAGTTCAAGTCTCCACATACCTTTTAGTCGATGAATATCCACCAGTTCGTTGAGTAGTCCTTCGTCTTGTGTGATGATCACCATGGAGTTCTTGAGCTCAACTACACTTTCTATCCTAGTCCGAGACTTAGCATAGTAGACTAGAAATCAAGACTTATAGTTTTAATCACTAACATTGAAAAACATGCTTGAGATAGCAACGCATGCGAGTTAGACCGAGCAATGCTCTAACAATCTCCCCCTTTGTCAATTTTAGTGACAAAACTATCAATACATATGAAATACAAAAAATTAATAAATTAACTTTTGTAGATCCTATTCCACATGTCTAATCTTCAACATTACTCGAAATCTTCGTCACTTCCAAGTACTCCAATGATCCCAAAGGTTGTAAGTTCAGCATCATCGTTGTTGAAAATCCGTAGTTATAACAACGAGAAAAAAAGAGTTCCCAATCATTGTTATACAGTGTCAAGTCCACCAAGGAAATATCCATAAGATGGAAGGGAAAATGAAGGGATTAACAACAAAGAAGAAGGTCATATTAGAGAAGGGATGTCCGTGTCCGATACACCTATACAAAAAATTATATCGGTGATACATCATTAAGACATATAACTTTAAATATTTATAAATGTCGCAATCTAAAAAAATTGGTGTATATGATGCATTAATTCTCAAGATCAAAAACTTCACGGTACAAATTCAATTACATTCCACCATCATTCAGAAAAATGAAATAGTTGGAAACTTTTTTACTGAATCAGATTGAGTTTTCAAGGGTATAGAGGAAGAATATGATTAGGAGGAAGAGTTATGTTTACAAATTTTCATATCTAAATAATTGACTCTGCCAAATTACCCTTACTGATATTATCAGTGTACCGGTGAACCCGATATATCGGTTTGTACCGGCCGATACGAGCGTTTTTATCGTTTAATCCTTGTATCGCCGATATTTTAGATATCGTACAGATTTTTTCCGATACACGATAAAAAACTATAATATCGTCCGATACAACCGATATTAACTACCTTGCTCACAACAAATGATGCGTTTATTTTTTTTAAAATTCCTAGCACATACTACACAATGCAAAGTGCAAAGGCTCACTACCCTTGTTAATGCTAGAGAATTTAAATCAAAAGGACTTGATGAATATTGCATGTTTAATAGGATCAATATATATCATATTTATACCCAATGGTCTCGCAGAGACTACCATCAAAGGTTACGGATGGTGTCTAAGGAATAGGTTATGCGTACCGACATACCTTTTATTGCTTTGGGGATATGCATTATTACACGTATTTTTACTTAATTAGTTTTAGAACCCAAAATTAGTCAACCTTTTCTGCGTACTGATAGACACATTTTTGTGTTTAATTTGATCTCAATACTATATATTGTTGGCACTCGAGTTTGTACTAATTTTGGTGTTTTATGTGTTTGTAGGCACCTTTGGAAAATAAACATTTTTTGGAAAATTCGGCTCGAAAAGTTGGTAAAAGCCCCGGAGGACACGTGTTATTCGGACTATCACCGTTGGATAAGGGGCACCTCAATTACTAAGGGGCACCCCAGGTCACCTCAAAGGCAACTGCTATTCGCACCCCAATTCTGGTTAGGGGGAGGACATCTTCTTCCCAAATTCAAAAACCAAAAATTGGCGGGAAAAAAATACTATCAACTGGAAGATGTTTTGTTGGAATTTTTGAACGTGTTCTAGGGCGATTCAATGGATGATTTTTGGTAGGAAGTTGTGATATGTCCTAGCAAACACGTTTTGGGCTTTTGGTTCGATCAAATTTGGCCAGAATTAGCTGGATAATTCACGGAATGCAAAACAGGGAAACACGGGTTGAACACGGGATTGGAAAAGATTTGAGCGTGTTCTTCTCATGCATGAGGGCTCTAGCAACATTGTGGGTCGTGTGAAAACATTTCTAGAGTGACCAGGATGGAAATATACGCGTGAGAAGCTAAATCAGGGAAGAAAATATTCCCAGAATAATTTTTCATCAAACCGAGTTAAGAGAGAATTATCTCGAGTTATAGCGAGACTTCTTGATCCTGTGGAGTATATATAGAGTGCTGGGGACTCATAGAAGAGGTGTCGAGAGTCTGGGGGGCTGAGGTGAGCCAGAGAAGAAGAAATTCGAGTTTTCCCAAACTCGGTTTCTGCTGCTGCTGATGAACATGAAGAACACGAAGAACGGACCTGCACCAGCAGTCGTTTTTTTACGGTAATAATGACTCACACCTGTGGGTCGTACATCAGGCAGTCTTATTTGCCACAGCGTTTGCGACACAGCTGCAACAGTCTTATTTTGTCACTGAGGGTCGTAGTTCTCTGGTTTTATTGTATTTCTCATATTCTCATCATTTGTAAACCATTTTTGAGCATCAATGAAATTCTTTGAGAGGTTTTCCAACATGATGAGCGGCTAATTCTCTCGTAACCAAGGCAATGGATGAAGCTATTCACACATGAACAATGGGTAACTGTTTCATTTTCTCTAATATTTAATTATAATTCACTCAATCACTGCTTTTGCAGAGTTCTTAAAAGTTTACATAATTTTGTTCATTAGTTGTGATTCAATTAGATAGGTTATGCTTTGGTTAGATAATCTATGCTTAAGGGATACAATTAATTTTTGAGAATATGTTTGATTATTTGTGGATTAAGAAATAAAAGATTAAAAGGATAATTAGAGTTATGAAATATTTGACATCATTCATGTGTAATAGTGGATTCTAGTGTCTTGGTTACCTCTCGCCCACTTTGTTAATATTTTTATATATAATTTTATTAAATCTTTAAATTTAATCTTCACAAGTCCGAGAGTTTGAACCTCATTACTACAACAACAAAAAAAAACTTAATCATTTTGGCGCCGCCGACGCGGATTTGTGCTTAGGTAGAATTTTTAGGTTTTTTTTTATTTCATTTGTTCTTTTTACGTTTCTTTGGGTGTGTCTTTGTATTACAGGTTTGAAGTTGGATACTAAAGATTTGGAATCAAAGCTTAAAGCCAAAAGAGAAGGAAAAAGATAAAGCAAAAAAAAAAAAAAAAAAAAAAGCGAAAGAAAAATTAAAAAAAAAAAAAGAGAGAGAGAATTTATTTTTTATTTTTTTTAGAGACCTTCCATTTTATGTAATTTTTTTTTTTGCTTTTCTTTTGCACTTTATTTGGACTTTGGACTTGGAGAATTATTTTTTTTAAACCCTAAGGAAGGGTACATTAAATATAAAACTGTTTGCAGGGAAGGAGGACGATTACAATATCGTCTCGGCCCCTCGGGTTCGCACATGACATAGGAGTCGTGGCACGAGTCGACTTCAGCGGTTCTTCGCCCGTCTGGTACGGGAGGTAAGCTTTCGAAACACCCGCGAATCCCCTGTCAGCGGGTTTATTGTATGCCTTAAGGTGAATATATGGTGAGGATTTGAATACGGTTGTTTTAATTTCCTAGTAAAGGGCAAGGCCTGGCCAAATTAAGATAAGGACTCGGATTTCATCACCGTTTCCTTCTTGCCCGCCTTAGGAAAACGAAACCAAACACGAACCTAAGCTTAAAATTTTGACTAGAACGAGACCTATAGGGTAACGAGCTTAATAGGAAAGTCGTTCGAAAAATATTGGTTACTATTTTAGAATAATTCGAAGTTCATGATGGTTTCTGTGAGTTGAATGCGTGACTGTGCCGTCTTGTGATAGCGGTGAGGCCTTGGGTATCAAAGCTCCACTGAGCTTCCCTCGCCTCAATTCAACTTACTTTAACTCGGATTGATTCCAGAGGGGTTTGCTTAAATTGTAACGAATTCCCTTTCGAAGGATTAGAAGCTGGTCTAGAAACAATCTAAGTGGAGCCATCATGCTTGTTGTTTGCTAGATTTTATAGGTTTGATTTGGTCGAGTCAGCCTTGTTTGTGATTGTGTAGAATTCCCTTGCAATTAAGAATGTCGAACTGGTATGATAGAAGCCAATACAATGATTATCGACCTGAATTTGAATATGGACATCATCCTTTTTATGACCATGTTGGGAATAGTGGTTGGGAACGCCATCATTTGGAAGGATATGGGTCATACCCTGGTGAGCCCAATTACTTTCCACACATGCATCAGTCTTACGAGCAAGAATATTATAGTACTAGTTCTTCGTCTCTAGAGGATACAATCAAACTATTGAAAAGTAGTCCTTTTTATGATCTCTCTGTTCCTATTCCGCCTTTAGAAGAGTCCCTCAGGGAGTTAGCTGAGTCGATGCGTAAGTTAGCTGAGATGAATAGTGTAATTCTAGACGAAAGAACTACAATAATGAGTGAACTTTCTATAGAGGAATCCCTCAAGCTGATGGCTGAGACGAACGAAAGAATTGCTCGAAATAATCTTACTTTCCAATATAGTGTTTTCAATAATACCCTTAAAAATGAGGATAGTTATTTTCATAATCAAGATGACAAGGTTATAATTGGTAGCACTACTTGTTTTGATGAGGTTCGATCTTTTTCATGTTATTATGATGAGGATAGTGTTGATGGAGAATCATACTTATATAGGAATAGTGATCAGGAAATGGTTACTCCAATTGAGCTTTACAATGATAATATTATTTCTAGTTCAAATCCAAATAATTTTAATAATTATTCACCTATTCAAAAGGACGAGGATTTGACTAGAGATACCCTCGTTTTAGACGATGTAGTATTTTCTGTTTACAAAGCCGATAATGATTTAGAGGAACGAGTTTATTCTGAGAATAATGTTTTAGAGTCTAGCGATTTAGAAACAATAGTCTTAGACGAAGAAGATGAACTCGTAGAGATGAGTGAGGATGAACCTGACTTAGAAGAATCAATTGACCATTTCCAGGAATCTGATGACCTAGAAATTAGGGAAGTTGTGACTAGTCTTTCTAGAGACACAGAAAACTCTAAGTTTGGGGGTGATTATCATTCTCCGTGTGCTTTAACTCTTAGAAAGTTCCCTCGTGTAGGACTTGACATTTATGCCTCAACCATATTACAAGATTATCTTCATACATGTTTTCCCGAACCTAATGATGTCCATAGAGAAGCTCAGTTGTTAGAAACCCATCCTCTGGTTGATATGGTTAACCCAGGCTATGATACCAAGATTGACTTTGTTTTCCCACCAAAAACTTTTCTTCCAATTGTGGGAACATATGATTTTCAGATGTGTCGGATATTAAGTTTTGAGACTAAACCTAATTACTTTAGGATATTAGGGTCGACACATTTTCTTAAGAATGACCATTATTATGGTCAACTTTGTGAGTCTAATCTAATTGAATCAGAGGATCCCCAATTATTCAGGTTGTTGTTATGTGCTTCTAAGTTCTTAGTTGAGTTTTTCCAGACTCTAATACCTGAACCGGATCTTAGCTTTGAGGAAATCCAACCGATGAAAACCTTTTATTTAGACCCTTTTATAGAGCCTGAACCTGAACCACAACTAGATGTAGTTGTCTTAAGCAAGGGTATGTTCGGTATCTTCTTGGTTTGTTGCAGTTTCCTCTTCTTGTGGGTAACACTTTTTGATCCAGATGACCCACAGTTATTCTGGCTACTACTATATGATTCTACGTGGTGACTAATCCTTGCTTAGTCTGGCTGAAGACTTTAAAGTTAGCACTTCTTGGGAGGTAACCCAATATTCATGCGACATGGTAATATCTTTCCTTATCTCTTTTGCTTCATTGGTAACAGTTTCTCCTTGTTCATGCTTTTAATTTTATCTTTAGAACATCGAGGACAATGTTAGATTTAAGTTTGGGGGTATGGGAGAAACTTTTTAGTTGCACTTTTGAAACTTCTAGCGTCACATGGTATCTGATTAGCTAAGTTTACATACTGTTTCTCACCGAAAAGATAGAAATTGGAATGCTAGAGATAACAACTTATTGAGACATTAGAGAAAAAGACATTGAGATCCTTGAAATTCAGGAGAGAACTTGTTCCTTTTAGAGGGTAACCGTGATGGACCTAACCATACATGATGGAAAGGCAAGTAGGTCAGGGAAATGCCAAAAAGACAAAGCAACCTCACAATGTAGTCTTAGTTACTGTATTGCGACTCTCTCTCAGTAGAAACTTATCATCATCAACAAGCGGAGCGACATCAAAATCTATGAAGAAAGTTGAAGACGTTTTAGGTTTAGAAGCAACAATAGAAGAGAATAATTCAAAAAATCAAAGTTGAAGTTATAAGAGCAAATGATATAAGTTGTTAGAATCCATGATACCAAGACATCACAAGTTGCGAAGATCCAAGTTTTGAAAGTCCTTCTCTCATGGCCATGTAAATTTTTGTCTTGTAATTTTTTGTTTTCAAAAAAAAAAAAATGAAAAAAAAACATCATTACGTTCTTTTTGTTCAATAAGGCCATAGGGAAGAAGAAATTTATAAGTCAAGCAAGAAATCGAAGAGAAGAGTTAATTTTCAAGGTTCTATGAGGTTCGAGATTTTATCATCAACAGTTGAAGACCGAAGAAGGCGTTGTTTCTACTGAGCACTGTGAGAGAGCCGAAGAAAGATGCATTTTGGTTGCTTTGTTAGTCTGCTTTCAATCTGGCACAAAATCTTTCTAGCACTGGTTTAACTCATCACACGTAATTAGTCCAGCTGTGTAGCAGATGTCCCTCTCATTTTTATCTCTCTCCTAATCTTATCCAGCTGTAAAGCAGCGGACGCATCTTACAATGTTTATCTTGCTGTGTAGCGGATATCTCTTTATCTAGCAGTCGTGTGGATGTGTCTCCCCTTTTCTTCAGTCAGCTTTAGAGCTGACACCTTTAATTTCTCTGGCATTCTACTTACTTGGAGATAGGTTGAGAATATGTATGTCCTCATAGCTCTTTGGATACTTTGACCAATTAGGAGAAAAGGTTTTGTGGGTACACCTCTGGTAAACCCTCCGGAGATAACACTCCGCCGCTAGGGCCACCTAGCGGTTTAACGGCCTGCTGCACGTGCTAAGTGTAGTCTTTTTATCTTTTCAAAAATAAATTTTGCTCGAGGACTAGCAAATAATAAGTTTGGGGGTATTTGATAGACACATTTTTGTGTTTAATTTGATCTCAATACTATATATTGTTGGCACTCGAGTTTGTACTAATTTTGGTGTTTTATGTGTTTGTAGGCACCTTTGGAAAATAAACATTTTTTGGAAAATTCGGCTCGAAAAGTTGGTAAAAGCCCCGGAGGACACGTGTTATTCGGACTATCACCGTTGGATAAGGGGAACCTCAATTACTAAGGGGCACCCCAGGTCACCTCAAAGGCAGCTGCTATTCGCACCCCAGTTCTGGTTAGGGGGAGGACATCTTCTTCCCAAATTCAAAAACCAAAAATTGGCGGGAAAAAAATACTATCAACTGGCAGATGTTTTGTTGGAATTTTTGAACGTGTTCTAGGGAGATTCAATGGCTGATTTTTGGTAGGGAGTTGTGATATGTCCTAGCAAACACGTTTTGGGCTTTTGGTTCGATCAAATTTGGCCAGAATTAGCTGGATAATTCACGGAATGCAAAACAGGGAAACACGGGTTGAACACGGGATTGGAGAAGATTTGAGCGTGTTCTGCTCATGCATGAGGGCTCTAGCAACATTGTGGGTCGTGTGTAAACATTTCTTGAGTGAACTGGATGGAAATATACGCGTGAGAAGCTAAATCAGGGAAGAAAATATTCCCAGAATATTTTTTCATCAAACCGAGTTAAGAGAGAATTATCTCGAGTTATAGCGAGACTTCTTGATCCTGTGGAGTATATATAGAGTGCTGGTGATAAAAAAAAAAGTAATTTAGTAATGATTAATTGCGCGGATGACTCTTTCAAATGACTACCGTATCTCAATTTCGCATTCATTTATGAACGTATATAATAAAGGATTGTGGAACAATAAAGTAGAACTCAATCTATAGTTGTAAGAACTGTTTCAACCTGAAAAGGTTTAGAGTGTCATCCTAAATAGCTCATAATTAACTCCAAAATATGAAGTCTCAAGAGTGCAAGAAATCAAAGAGTATTATTCTTTCTTTTTTTTTATGCAATCCAAACATGCATAACTACTCCCGCACACTTAAACTCAACATTGTCCTCAATGTTCAAAACCGAAAATTTTGATTTCTGACATAACAACCCTGAAAAACTCAAAAACTGTACAAATGGGTAGGGACCTAGGAAAAACATCCTAAACTAAAGTTGTTCGCCTACGTCTTTTCTATAAGGTGTCAAAAGGGAACAGTGTTTCGATAAACGGTATGACTTTTATGGCTTCCGGACTGACTGACATGCAATCTGAAAAAGTTCTGGAAAAATTCTGAAACTCAAATGTCCAGGCCTATCGCTCCAACTTAACAGACTCCGAATTCAGATTTTCTTGTTGGAAAAGAAAGGTGAGTCTGTCCTCTTTAAAATTTGGGTCTAACCACTCAAATCGGACTCCTTACGAAGTCTCGAGAGCTATTTTCGTGACAACTGCGCAGTCAGAATTTTTCTGACGAAAATAGTTTCGTCAAAGCTTTCATTATAGATATAGAACTTTGTAAAATCTAAGATGGGAATGCAAGATATGATATGAAAACTAAGAAAATTAAAAACAAAAGGGATAAAGATATAAAACCGATGGGTTGCCTCCCTCGTTGCGCTTGGTTTAACATCGTCAGCCCGACATTATTGTTATCGTCCGTACACCAATAATCTGAAAATTTGGTAATCCTTCCAAATAACAATCTGCAGTTCAAATAATAGCTTCACAATAACATTAGCATAAAATATAAATATTAAAGCTATCACTTTATTGAAGTTTCCCCCACACTTAGTCCTTTCTACACTCGGAAGTGGATAGAGAACATAGAATTCGGGAACTTTAAAAGGTTCCTCAGCTTGGTGAACCTGCACAATACTCGAATCAAACACATCAAGTGGTGGATACTTAGAAGCAAAATAATTCGTTAAAACTTTGGAAGCACACAACTCCAATCCTAAGTGAGGTATTTTCTTAAAAGTTGGGTTAACAACTCTTTGAGAAGCTACTTCAATTGGATGGGAAGGGTCAATAGATATGGAATTAAGCAAAGGATTATACAAACCTTGTACGTAATCCTCATATTTCTTAATTAACAATGAATTATTTACCTCGAGTATATCGTGGTCCTCTATCAAACTATTATTATCTAGCTCAATTGGGTCTTCTACGACTTTAATCAATTTGGTTTCATTCTCAATCTCCATCTCTTCAACACTCTCGTCATCCGAATCAAATTCGCTCTCAGGAACTCTTCTTCAGTGTGGATTTTGGGGTATTCTGCATGAGTACCCGTCGATGGAATAATCGGATCTACTTCTTGCAAATCAACCGGCCTAAAAATATTGTAATTCGGACTTTCATTGTAACGTTGATATGCATTCGAGTATGTTACACCGTTCATAATAATGGTTCGGTCATACCAAGACTCCTCCTTTTGAATAGGCGAATGATCATTATTACGATCCGGAGCTGGGATAACTTCATCATCATTACAACGATTCTCCAAGGGCTGCTCATCTTTTTCCAATTCTTCCTTAATTTTATTCATGTCTCTCCTTAAGTTATTCATGCACTCTTGAAGTTCTTGGAGTGTATCTTCAGTCTTTTTATAGTATTCTCCTGTATTTTGAATGTATTGGTCCAACTTTTGATTATCCCGATTCAAATTATCCATAAATTGGTGCATTAGATCTGCAAGACTAGAAGAATCATCATTATAAGAACAACTATCACCTCATCCTTGTGGTTGCTCACTTACATACCCGTCAAAAGTTTGTTGATATGCATGAGAGTATCCGTAAGATTCTGTGGGATATTGATCATAGCCAAAAGCTTGGTTTTGATTATACCCATGGTATGATTGGTAGTTGTCATAATATTGAGATTGAAAACCATATTGATCGCCATTGTTGTATGTTGATTGGTCTTATTCCCCGTACATGTTATTTCCATAAGGAAACATGACGACTCACAAGATAGAGAAAATAAAACAAAAATCTAAAAACAAAAATAGAAACAAGCTAAACAAATAACAAATCAATTAGCGACTGCCCCGCGGCAACGGCGCCTAAATTTGATGGGTTGTCGTACGCACAACAAATTAATAAATATATTTCCCACTAATTAACTGGTAATATAGCGGTAGTAAGAGATCGTTCCCACAAAGAGCTGTGTAATTGATAGGTTATTTGTATTAGCAAAATAAAGTAAATAATGAATGGGGGTTTTGGTTTATAAGATATAAATTAAAAGACAATAATAAGTAAAAGAGATGATCAAGGAATCCTTCGTTGTTACCAAGCGATAGCAGGATTAGAATACTTATATATCGTTCGTAAGAACCATTCATCACCAACTGTAGAAAGCTAACTCAGTGTTATCCCCAAAACTCCTTTTACCACGGATACAGAAGCTCTCCAATATCAGATTTTATTCAACCGAACCACCAAGTAGTAGCTCACTCAAGGTGTAATCCAACCGAACGCTTTAATCTTTGTGAATTAGGTTAATCCCAGTAGTTAAACTCTTAGCTCAAGGTTTACTTGCTGTTGTTGCTTTAACACACGATTCCTCCACAGAATCCCTCTGTAAGGTCTCGCGATTTCTACTTGTGTAGAGAGTTAATCAACGATTACTTATCTCATAACTTATACTAGCAATCGAACGATCAATAGACTAATCTAGTATGCATCCCAAATCAATCTAAGAATCATTCATAAACCCTAGATATGGTAAAAACAAACGATGATGATAAAACTCTCAATAGATTTGTATTATTAATAAAGCTTCACTCTTAGAACATTGAATTCATCCTTAATCAACAAAGGTTTAGTTTCTCATATTACAAAGAAGATAAATAATAGCGGTTTCTCCCTAAAGGGGTGAACCCTAGGTTTTTGATGTAGAACTTGTGATATGAGATGATCGATTCTATGACCTAATACCTTT
Source organism: Papaver somniferum (assembly GCF_003573695.1). Classification (NCBI taxonomy): domain Eukaryota; kingdom Viridiplantae; phylum Streptophyta; class Magnoliopsida; order Ranunculales; family Papaveraceae; genus Papaver; species Papaver somniferum. The sequence goes on from NC_039367.1 coordinate 71,076,207, forward strand.
TTATAGGTTTACATTGCTTGGCCTTCAAGTATTTAGTTCGGTTCAAGAACCCGACCCAAAAATACGAAGTAACGTTCCCAAACGTGCCCTTAGGCCTTCCAAGGAGTTTATACACATTTTCCTACTCGCTAAGTACGCGTACCTCAAATTCCAGCAGAAATTTTCGGAACTAGGGTATGCGTACCCGTATGCGTACCCTAGTGTCTTCGGTATTCAATAAAAACTCTTTTTGGCCACAACTTCTTCATCCGAACTCAGAATGACCTCATTATTTTTGCATTATTTTTATCTTTCAATTCTATTCAAGATGGTGATGAGAAATCCTTAATTTGAATGAGTTAAGATCAGTCTTTGTCCCTTCTCTTGATTTTGAGCGTTTTGCTCCTTTTCGTCGCACTTCTTCCATTTCTCTTGGACTTGGGAACTTGGAATACTTATCTTCTTAGCTATTTTCAGCACTTTGTAGCTCCTTTTTGGATGATTCACCTAATTGAGACATATAAGAGAAAACAAGATTAATAATACGAATACATACAAGAATAATAGCTAAAGAAAGTATGGAATGGACACTAAAATCATATGAATTATGCACTTATCATATATATGTGCCATTACGAATCCACATCATACTATGTTGGGTCACAAAAACGATTAAGTAGTTTTGTTGGATATTTACTCCCAACAATTATCCGCATTTTAAAACTTTTAGCAGGAGATCTCTTACCGCTAGATTTGCGGGTTGTCATTTGAATGAGATAGTCTTCCCGTCGTTAGGGGGAGATAAGAAAAAGTATTTTCTAAGGGAACGACAGGAATTGTCGTGGTGTGTTCCCACTGTATCTCATATTGATTCTAGTACTCCACAAATGTAAATGTGAAATGACAAAGAATAACCGATTTTCAGAATGTACACTGGTGTCGCTAAAGTAATGAGGTCGCACGTACCAGCTGCAAACCTACCTGCAAGGTTACGAATCCTCAATAAGGGATATACACCATAGTCTAAGGTGTTGCAACTACACTTAGTGGAAGTTTGGTTGAGGTCATGGCTCCATAAAGGAAGATGGAGAGACCACCAGGTTCGATCAATGCTCACCTAGAAAGGAAGTAGATGAGTAAGGCACAACCTATAATTTGTATCATTAATGAAATCATCTCATTGATTGTATCAAAACTGGGGGACACTCCAAAGTTTAATGATTCCAGGAAACAATGAAATCCTAAAGGATTATGAGAACACACACGAGTCAATGGAAAGATCGTGCGAGCATATTAATGATTATTTTTATATATAGTTGCTCAAGGAAATAGAGCAGTATGAGATCGAACCATGCTTTTTATTATTTAATGTCAACAAAGAGCATATTTGGCCTACACAATCCAGGTAGAACTTGGTTCTTTGACAAATACACAGGTATTTGGTATGGTAGTGCTAACCAACAAAGTGTAAAGCCTATGGGACATACATGATTATTTGTCATAAAGCACAGTGGGAAGAATGAAGGATCAAAGTATCAAGACTCGCCTTGTGGCGCGAGGTTTCTCACAAAGCCCTGTAATTGTCCTCTAGTAATGAACTTTATAGTGTTCCGCTACTTAGTTAGCTTGGTAATTTCAAAAGGACTTGAATGAAGCATATGTATGTGGTTGTTACGTATATCTGAAAGAATCAAGATATAGAAGATATTTACAAAAGTACTTGATAGACTTTTGTTACCCAAGTCAAGTGACTCTAAATCACAGAGTGCGTTTACAGTTAGATAGAACGCTCACTTATAGATAGAAACAATCAGGCGGATGTGGTATACCCGTCTAAGTGGCATTTGATTTGGAGGGGATAGACAAGTAAGTTATTTTTCCTTGCGTATTCACAAGAAAGTTCCCGATTTGGAATTGTAGCTATCTATGTCAATGGTACAGACATGATGGGTACTCTTGATGTAAAAAGAGACCTTAAAAGCTATTTGAAATCCGAATTTGAGATGAAAAATCTGGGGAAAGCTCGACCGAATACTGAGCTTGTGGTATATTATTCCACCAGTTTGCATAGGTCTAAAGTTGTCATGCAATTTAACAAAGATATGCATCCTGATAGCACTCCCATGATTAGTTGAAGTACAAAATAATCAAATGACCATTTCGTCTAAAGAAAGATGACGAAGATGTGTTGGGATATGCAATTCCCCTATCTAAGTGCAATAGACGCATTGTTGTATTAGCATAATGTACTCGAACAAATATTTCATCTTTACTGAACTTGTTAGCTAGATATAGCTCAACCAACGCAACATCATTGGAATGGTAAAGTGAATGTAATCATGTACTTAAAAATAACCATTGACATGAGTTTGTTTTATCCCTGCAAAGACATAAAAATGAATGCTAAAGGAACTGCAATCCAAAGGTTGTTGATTATGAAGGAACAATAATCTCTTCTCCAACGAAAGTAATCAGGGGGAGATATGGTAGACTATTTTGTAAGTCATTACCGATATTCAGTTTCGAAAATTACATGAGTAAAGGAACTATCTGAAACAACTCTGAAAGTAATCAGGGGGAGATGCCGACATCAGGGGGAGGATCCAAGGGTATGATGTCGAGATATTTTACTTCGAAATTGAAGTTGTGTTGTACTCTTTTTCCCTTCGATCGAGAATAGTTTTTCCCAAAGGGTTTTGTCACTCGACAAGGTTTTTAGCGAGAAAACACTAAAAACATCAAGTATGTTGAACGTTGAAGACATAAAGATCGCGTTGATATTATTGAAAATATCTGAATCAAATAAATGAAACGTGATAGTATGTTAAACAACGTAACTTCCAGAATCAACAACAGGGTCTTATAAACATTCAAGTCACCAAAGTAAAGTGTGATAAACTCCTTTTGAATGCATTAGACTAATGAAACAAGTCTGACATCAGGGGGAGCATCTAATGGTGTGTTGAACTATTTTTCTTCCCAAGGTTGCTTTTTCCCACAGGGTTTTAATACTTGGCAAGGTTTTTAATGAGACAACAACAAACACCGGGAATTTAATTTCCCAGCTAAGGATATTGTATTTTCCACGAGGATTTTTTGCCTTAAGAGTTGTGAATCAACTAGTCTACATCAATGGAGCAAAGTGATCATCTGCAACAGATCACCTTTACTTGCATTTGTCACGTTGTACTCTTTTCTCTTCGTCAAGGTTTTGTCCCACTGGGTTTTTCCTTGTCAAGGTTTTAATGAGGCAACATATTCGATTCCAACTACATTTTAAGTTTTCTTAATATTGTACATTTTTTCTTTAGTTTAGGGTTTGTCCCTCTAGGTTTTCCTGACGAAGTTTTAACGAGGCAATTAACTTAGACTCGTCGATCTTTGAAGATCGTACTACATGTAAAATACGAGATAACATGTGAAGTACTACATGTGAAGAGATGTACCAAGGTTTTGTCCCACTGGGTTTTCCCTTGTCACAGTTTCAATGAGGCAATTGATTTCGGCACAAGTCATCAAGGAGAGAACGACATTTGAAGAACTACATTCAAAGCACTATATGTGGAGCATTATGTATAAAGCTTTGTTATTGAACCGCACAAGGGGGAGTGTTAAAGGGCCCATGCCCATGGATGTGCGGTCCAAAATGGATGTGTAACACCCCGTGTTTTTAGCATGGCGCATGCTAAAGGATGCGCCATTGCTCGAGATGAAGCTTCATACAAAGCTTCCGTTGCGTGTGAGATGCATCTGGCCCAGGGCCAATATCCGGTGCCAAGTAAGGCACATCGCGTATGCATATTGGCTAAGGCCAATATGGCATTAGTTGGAGGCTACATTGGCCAAGAGCCAATCTTGAATCAAATAATGCATTAGGCCAGTTGGGTAGATGGCCTTGAATATTTACAGCCAACATGGCTGGACATTGGGTGGAAAATGTACAGCCAACACGGCTGGGAATAAGAGTGGCCTACGGGCCAAAGCTATAATACAACCATCCTGGCTGAACATCGAGTTGACATTTGAGTGGCCTATGGGCCAAAGTCGGAAATACAGCCATCACGGCCCTTCATCGGGTTTGGCTCAGGAAGTGTTCAGCCATCCTGGCCGGGCATAGGAACTGGCATGTGAGCCAGAACTGAATGTACATCCATCTTGGACGGTTATTCAGGAAAATACATGGCAACGGCTATGAATAGTAAAATTGGGTAGTTGATGAATGATTTTTGCTCCCCCAATTTAAGTTGTAAAAATGTCAAATAAAATATATAGGGAGGGGTAGTTGGTTGAAGGTGCATATGCGGACCATGTACCAAGTAAGCTTCACAGCTTATCCGGAACGCTATGAATGATGCCTAAGGCTCATTCTAAGTTGTGTAACCTTACTAATGGAGCATATGATGTTGAGGCATCACTATGTCATTCCACGGACTCGATGATGCATCACTTGGATGTATTTGACGGAACGGCCTATACGTACTAGGCCATTACCACTATTGCTTGGCCACGACCTAGCAAACGAGTTGGATTAAGTTTCTGTCCCTTCGAGGATGAACTACGGTTTGTGCCCCTTTAGAGTAGGGAAGGGTACGTAGGCAGACGCAATGAGTTGCAGCATTGCCGGTCCAGCACGTTGGCCCCTCATATAATCTAAGCTCGGTAACTCGATGAAAGAGATGATTGTGGCCATACTTGATGAGGAATGTTGCATGTCATCAAGTGGATGCTCATACTTTCTATCAAGCTACGAATAGTCGGTAAAGCAGAGTAAAAGAATGGCAATAGGCTTAGAGCGGCCTATGCCTAAGTCCACGGCTTATGCCTTAAGTCTGGATACGACTCGGGAGCTGACGGATGCTCATATAGATAGGAAATTCAGTGATGAATTCCCTACGTTGAGGCACAGCCAGTGATGCGTGAAATACGCATTGGCCATAGCCTCTATGGCTTGAACTCTTGGCAACGGCCTTATGGCCTTATACCCTTCTGCGCACAAGGGTGACTTTGGAACGATGTGGAAGATAAGTTTGTCGCATCATGCTCTTCGAGCATGCTTGCAATGGTGAATGGACGTCCATTTACCTAGCCTCAAAGGCCCGTATTGTAGCTTCATCAATGGCGCACCGGGGGAGTTACGGCCTGCGAAGCAACACTCCAAAGGCGTAATTTTCCGGTCCGTCACAGGATGTCTTTTGGTATCCCCTTTAGTCTTTTGGTTTTCCCCTCTCCATGTATTATATCCATGTAACTAATAGAACTCTTATCAATAAGAAACTCTCTGCATCTTTCTCTGCCTTTTGTTCTTACCTAATTGTTACTACAAAACAGAATTAACTTTATTTTTCTCATCAGGCTCTAATTATTCTCAAAATAACTTAGACCTTTCACTTTTAAACAAGACAAATACTAGGTTAGTTAACTAGTAATTCTTGTTAAGGCATTCGGTTAGACTTGAATAACCGAAACCTTCACATTTTATAAGTCTAACTAAGATCCGAAAAACATAGTTTCTCTTATCCGGAAATCACTTGGACTAAACAAATGATCCCGAAACACTTTTGTTAAGCCATAAAAAATCCTTACAAACCAAATAAATCAACTTGCATAATCATTTATCTTAACCGGAAACAAACATAGACATTATAGCACCGCAATTGCACCGAAATTTTGTAAGCCTAAACAATTGATACCAAACAATAACGAAAGATAACAATAGTTTTTATTAACCGGAAACAATTGAATTACAATCAAACATCCATATACAAATAATCGAATAAACATCAATTGTACCGAAATTTTTTTAAGCAAAAACAATAAGGATATGAAATAAAATCATGCTTTTCTTAAACAGGAAAACAATTAACTAACAAGATTGTTACCTCATATTCCGCATCCTCTTCTCCTTTTTCTTCATATCTTTCCGGGGAGAATATCATCATGTTGTCATCCTCTCGCAAGAACAAAAGAACAACAACAACCAACCTTTACCAGAGAAAGGTTGAAAACCGGTTTTAACTAATGCAATGCAAAAGTTGAAACCTCGAACACACATATGCTTTTATGTTAAACCAAAAGATTCAATATATTGTGACTTTTTCACATATTGTTTCTACAGGAACCCCTCATGATCCTTTGATAAAGTTTACCAACATGGGGCTAGAACTTAATCCCGCTAAATCAAAAAGTCACCCAAACCATAAGGGTTCACACATTATGAGATCGAATATCAAGGTAATAAAACTGAAATCAAACATCCCATAAACATACATAGCAATAAAATAAAGCATTCAAGAACAGGCTATGTAACCGAAAACTATCACAAGAAATATTATAAAATAATAATTTTATTCATAATAATAAAATAGTTTTATCCATAAAATAGACCTAAAACAATTAATGAAAGAAATCATAAACTACTGTCTATTTTAATTGCTTGAAGACGGATCAATCTTCATTTGTTTGCTCATCAGAATCTTCTTCAGAGTCTTCTTCTTGTTCTCCTTTTAGAAACTCATTATTGATCGTTAGGATTCCTTTAAGGGTTTCCGGATCATTTCTATAGGCAAATGCTAACTGTTTCTGAATACAGTCCAACTGTCTCCCAAGACGTAAAATATGGAACATGAGATCTCCATTGCTATAGATTTGATCATATGAGATACTAGATCCATTTTGAGTTCCACTCATTCGGTTGATAATTCGTTGTGAGACAGTCTTAGTATCTTTCTCATCTCTAAAGTTGTTCCCCATTGCACTTTCACACAACTTGGTGATGAGACAGGTATATCCAAGATTTCTATGAAATCCTGTGGTATTGAGAGATTCAATGATTTTAATCATTTGATTGATAATTATTCCACAAATATCAATTCGTTTTTTGCCTTCAAGAAGGTAGTATATAAGTTCATCAAATTCTCTATTCCATAGAGAAAAATCTCTCGTACAAGCAAAAAGGATTTCCACAACAAGTTTACCGAAAATCCTTAAGTGTAAGGGTACGTCTTTGGTTAGCATCTTTCCCTTTTTCTATTCAACAGTTTTACCAGTGATGAGTTTTGAAATGTTATCGTGCTCAATTTCTGAACCTGTAATCATATGCCCTTTCGCATTGTAGTTGATGATTTCTGATATCATCTTTCTGTTGACATTAAAAATAGTACTCCCAACCAAAGTGCTAAAAGTAAGCTTTTCATGATTAATATTGTGAATATTACCATAAAAAATTCTTACTATATCAGGTGAATATTTTTCAACGAACATATTTCCCCAGATTCGGTCTTGAAAAAACTTCACATAGATGATTTCTGAAACGTCTGGATCGAATCTCTTCTCTTCAGTGAAGCTTACTCCCTTCAAAGCTTGATATCTTTCAAAACATGTGTTATCTACAAATTCGTAAGGTCATGCTTCCCTTTGATCAAGTGAGGATACTTGATTTTCTCAACATCTCTGGGAGAAATAAATGGACTCAAGACAAACTTGTCTGTTACAGAGTTTTCTTCTCTTGATTTCCTATTTCCCATACTTGCGAAAATATGAAAAACCCTAGTCACGGTTTCGAACAATCTTCCCCAATTTGTTTGTAAACCTAGCAAGAGATTATATTTTATAGGAAGAATTGATATTGGAGACCGGAAATAACTAGTTTTAGGAAATACTACAAAAATCGGAAATCGTGGCTTGTAGGGATACAATTCCGATTTTGTGTCTAGGTTCTTCTTTTGGAAAACCGATTTTTCATGGACTAGATCTCTATGTTTAATTAATTCTATATTTTTTTCCAAATATCTGTATACTCTATTATTACCAAGTTTTAATATCCCATGAAATTCACTCAAGAATTTTTCCATAGAGTATGAGTGAGTAATTTGAACAAAATATGATATTTGTTAAAAATACCATTCGAATCATAAATCCAGTAATATTTCAAGAGATCACTTGCTTCATTAAAACAGTTGTGAGGTGTATGAAGCAAACCATTGTTAATAGAATTATTAACGGAAAAATCATGTAAGGACCCTCAAGCTCGTCAACGCTATTAGACCGGCCAAGAGATGATCAAGAGATGTTTTAGTCGTTAATGACTCGATTAGTTAACATGAATGTTAATTAATAGAAATTAATCTAACAACGATCTAGATATGAAACTAGTACCGCTGGATATACCTCGAAAAGTTACGCGGAATGGGCTACTCGAACGTGTCATTCGGATACCAGATGAAGAAGATATTACTGGATTAGTACGAAGGGTAAAACTGTCATTTCTCAGATAAACAGCCTGGCTTCCCTTATCCGTTTCTCGTTCCCTTTTGTTGATGGTGGATTTTCAATAAAGGACAAAACCGTAAAATCATGATACTGCATGTCTCTAAGTTGGCTTCAGGCATGTGACGATTCATATTTTACGAAGCCATGATGAATATGTTTCCTGAAAGGCCTCCACTAGCTGAGCGTTCAGTGCCACGCATTTCATCATGTCCTTTATGTAGAATAACGTAATTGGGCGGTTCTCCGTGAGATTGAGAGCAACAACGCCTTCAGGACGTCGGTGACACTCACTGTTCCCTGACTACATGAGAGAGACCCACCTCTATATAGAAGAACGATTGGGAGGTTCTCCGTAGATTGAGAGCAACAACGCCTTCAGGACGTCGGTGACACTCACTGTTCCCTGACTATGTAGAGAGACCGTGTATAGATCCAGGCGGTTCCCCGTAGATTGAGAGCAACAACGTCTTCAGGACTTAGGCAACTCGTTGTCTTCTGACTATGCACCTTCGGAATGGGTATGGCGCTTTAACTGGCTAATATCCCTTCTGTAATAGATTAATTATGCCATGGCATTTACCACTGAATTCCCAGAATGATCTATTATTGCTCTTATTCCATGGTCGAATCCACGTCCTGATCCCATGGAATGGCAATAACTATTGCTCATATTCCATGGTCGAATCCACGACCTGATCCCATGGAATGGCAATAACAATTGCTCCTATTCCATGGTCGAATCCACGGCCTGATCCCATGGAATGGCAATAAACAATTGTATCATCTCATTATTTCGATTTCATGATCGATTTCACGGCTAATCTCATGGAATGATAATAGATGATTTTATTACTCTGATTTCATGATCGAATCCACGGCTGATCTCATGAAATGGTAATATTTAATTACTCCGATTTTATGGTCGAATCCACGATCCCATGGAATGGTAATATTCGACTCTATTATTCCGAATTCATGGTCGAATACACGGCTGATCCTATGGATTGATAATAAACAACTACTCACTTTTATTACTTTGTTTCATGAATCATTCTCCGCCGAATTTCATAAATTAGTAATAAATACTCAACAATCGGGCATCTGGACCATCACTGAGTAAGCCCCACATAAATGGTGCAAGTGTACTCGATAATGATGCACGACTGAGCACCCGGATGCACAAACGAGTATCCAAAAATGTGGACAGATGAGGAATCCTACGCAAAACTGGAGAAAACAACAAATAATAATAAAATAATAAGAGGCGCTAGGGGTCGGGCCCACCGGCCAGCCGGCCATGCCCTAGCCTTGGCCGTCCCCACACCTTGCAATCCCTGGTCTTTTATAATTATTATTTTCCTCAATTCATGAAACTCCTTTGTTTGAGCAAAATTCATGATTCCTTCATATTTTCTCAAATTATGCTCGAATCATAAAAAACTAAAAGCCAACATGGTTACATGACCGGCTAGCCTATCACGGCAATATTAAATGTTAAAATGTCCTTATTTTAATATTTACAAAATATTGATCAATTGAGCATACATGCTCATTCCAACAAAAATCAAGAATTTCAGTCAGGATGAAACTCTTCTGAAAATTCACAATGTTGCTCGAATGCACGTCAGGAAATACTGAAACTCTCAGTACGGAGATCCGGACACCACGGAAACATGTGCATGCCTTAATGACCGACCAGATCCATCCCTAGGGCTTGCACAAAGCCGGTCCCACAGAATTTCATAATTCTGACCTAATTTGCCCAATTGCTCATACTGGGTCCAAATTCTCTCCAACTAATCTGGGGATTTGCTCAATCGAGCACCAGCTGGTCCCACACCCCTAAGGGCAAGTTTCATGCCTTCTTGGACGTCCCTAACTTCTCCATGAATTAGGTTTTATAACCTAATGCTCAATCGAGCAACTATTTTTCAATAAATGATGAAACCAGCATTTTATCATCATTCGTTCACCAACAGTCCAACTAAGGACCCTGGTGCGTGCTTACTCGAGCACTTGGGCATCACATGGATGTCCATAATCTCATGTGGTCGGTCCCTCCCTTTCTCATGACCAATTTTCAGCAATTCATCAATTGATGAAGGATTGATCAAAAATTAGGGATTCGAACAAACGCTCCACGAATTACCATTCTGGGCAAGTTCAAACACTAAATTATATTTATCCAGCGATCAATATCTGAATTAATTATACAATATTCGGTAATCTACCAATATTTTAATTAATATTTTATTGGGTCACGTCACCAGTAAGTAATTCGTCGAATTGAGCAATACTTGCTCAGTTGCTCGAATATTGATCCCATTATCAATATTCAGTAACTTATCAGTAATTCGTCGAATTGAGCAATACTTGCTCAGTTGCTCGAATATTGATCCCACTATCAATATTGAGTAATTTATCAGTAATTCGTCGAATTGAGCAATACTTGCTCAGTTGCTCGGATATTGAGCCCACTATCAATATTCAGTAATTTGTCATAGAATCGAGCAATATTTGCTCAGTTGGTCGAATAACCCACATATATTCAGTAACTCATCAATATTCAACAACTCGCCGAATTTACAATATTTTCTCATACGAGCAACATTAACATATATTCATGAATCACTGAGCATTTGTCAAGTGTGCTCAATTCAATAAAACCTAGACTCATTGTCTAATCAGTCAAAAACTGACTAACTAAGACACGTTTGTCATACAGACTCCAAGATTCGTGAGACATCAATCGCGTCACAAATGAGAGGATATCACTTAGGGTTTTGGTCTGGAGGTCTACGGCACGTGGATCCATCCACGACGAGAAATTGCGTAAGTCTTGCAAACGATTGAAGGAGTTAGAAAATTAGTGGGTGCACGATCAGTCAAGTCTCCACACGACATGGAACTGACTTTAACACGATCTCCCATTTTCCCACTCTTTCACTCAAGAAACCGTCACACTTACAGGGATTAATGTGTTCATAACTCTGACAATATAAATAAGTCTCTGAATCCATGATTGGAGGACATAATTACATCATTATTAATCGTTCATACAGAATTTCTCGAGTAACTACTCTCAAGAATTCATCAATCTATCAGAACTTATTCGAACTTACCAGTTCACCAATTATTGCAGAAACCTTCAACACATCCACAATCCTTGATCATCATTGATCCCACACAATTCTCATCTTCCCTCCTACAGACCAACCCATATCCCTCTTTGTGACCGAATTGACTCTGGAACGGCCATTAACTTGGTTTAGGCCGGAGTCCTACAGATTGATCTCTCGAATCGAAACACTCCCTTTGCAGTGCATCTGTGTGAGGTTCAGCAGTTTGCTCGGTCTAGGAGTCTCGACAACACGCTCGATTCTTTACTTTCCTAAAAAACCAGCAAACTGGTTTTCCCCATCTACAGATTGGCGACCACAGTGGGAGATTAATCTCTCGGTTGCAATCTCACATTCTCACAAAATGGCTGGTCTTAGGTCTGGGTTGGTTACAAATGCAAACGACGCTAGCACTAGCAACAATGATGGAATTCCAGAAATTTTTCCTGCTTCCAACAGTGGTGGTGACACTACTCCTCCTCACATCAATGTCGAAAATAATCCTCTCTTCGGCCGGCATCCTGAAGAAATCATAGAAAATCCACCTATTATTGCCGATCTCATGAAAGTCCAGGAAGTCCTCGCCAAGAATCAAACTGATATGGCTAATACTCAGAAGGATCTATGTAACTATCTCAAAACCCTCACTGACAAGATGTCAGACAAAACTTAGGAGAAGGGAAAAGGAAAGGAAACATCTCCAACTACGGATCCCGAAGTTATTCCAGTCCCTGACGATGATGAAGCCCGCAAAGCTGCAGAACCTGAACCTGTCGGTTTCATCACTCGTGAAGATCTGGAACGTTTTATGGAGAATCGGGGAAAAAACCATACACCGTCTGTGGACCGTCATCAACCTCCATATCCCGCTACCACGCAAAGAATCCCTCTTCCAAAGGGATACACTTCTCCAACGTTCACACTCTACAATGGAACGGGGAATGCTCGAGAACACGTTTCTCGATTCTTGGAAGCATTAAGAGAGCATGAACACAACCATGTTGTCCGTTTGAAGAAATTCTCAAAATCCCTGACAGGTCGAGCATATACTTGGTACAATAACATTGCACCAGGAAGCATAGCCAATTAGGGAGAGATGATTAATGCTTTCTACAGGAAATACTTCTTCGTTTCTGAGCAAGTTACTCTTTCCGACTTAGGAAGGATGGCTCAGAAGAATACTGAAAATCCGAACGACTATGTGAAGAAATTCAGAATTCAAGCTTTGGATTGTCATGATTCTAATGTTGCTGAACAACAACTGGTGGATTTATGCATTAACGGGATGATTCCAGTCTACAGAGCCTTGCTGGAAAATCTTCGTTTTTAGACTTTCTCGGAACTTCATGAAGCGGCCAAGCGATCGGCAACTACTGCTCCATCTTTGCTAGAAAGAACCAAAACCGTCAAATTCGAGGAGTCAAGCACTCGAAACACCACCCCAGATGTTTAATCAACAAAGAATACAATGTGGAGGCTTCCACGAATGTCTCCGAAGTGGGAAAAAAAAAGGCTGACGCGCAGCAACATAAGGATACTCCTCCAACGTCTAAGAAGGAACCAAAGAAGGACAACCAGACTCGAAACGCACGAACGCCGACTCAACGTCAACAGAGTGATCAGGAAGCACCAGACTTTCCTTTTCCTATTCAAGAGGTGATCGAGTTATTGGAAGTCTGGATTCAAGATGGTGCGATCAACCTGCCTCCTGTCACAAGGGAGCCAACATATGAGGAAGTGGAGAATCCGCGTTACTGTCGTTTCCATAGGTATGTCATTCATCCGACCAGCGACTGTCGAAACTTGAAACGTATATTCAAAGAAAAGGCTGATTCAGGAGAGTTGGGTACTGAAGGAGTGCACAAGAATCCTCTCCCAATCAGAACTTTTACAATCTCCGAACAGCCGGTCAAAGAAGCAGTCCAATCCCTAATTAAGCATGTCTGTGAGTTACTGTACTTATCGAAAGCTCAAAGAAATGATATGTCTGCTGCATTGAACCACATTGTGTCTGGGAAACGATTAGACATTCAGGAGATACTCCCTGAACCTCCGGTAACAGACAAGGAGATGTACGACTGGGGACTTCTCACCACAGTTCACCTTAAGGGAAATGAATTCAAGTGAGCGTTGGTCGATGTTGGCACTGCTGTTAATATCATTCCTCTGAAGACTCTCAGAGCCGCTGGCATCACCCGACAAGAAGCAACTCACGCTCCTGTCTCAATCAGAGTCCATGAAGGAATCTCTAGAGATGCTTACGGCTACATCATCCTCAAAATGAAAGTTGGAGAAACCTGGTCAGAAACAAAATTTCACATAATCCGAGAAGATCCAGGATATGACTAGGTTCTGGGACGTACATGGATTCATGATGGAAAAGTTGTTGTGATGTCCTCATCTTCAGTTGCACAACTCTCTTTTGAAGAAAGCTCTGACTCGGAAGATGATAAACCGTTCGAGCATTTGGGAAAAGTCTAAGCCTTGATGGAACTCACACAAAAACCTGGGGAGAACGCCCATGAATTCGTCAGAAGGTTTCGCGCTCAGGAAAGTCTTGTCCCCCCTGATGCATATGTATTACCAACTTTCAAATATGCTACCCTAGTCCGAGGACTCAGTTCTGCTCAAAACCTAACTATCACCAAGCGCTATGAGTGGTTAGTCTCACCTCAGCAATACTTCACCAAATGGTTAGACGTAGAACCTCTCCAAATCCATCATCTCACTAACACGGTCATCGCTAGGATAATGACTGAGTTTCACAATCAATATCCTAAATATTCTCCTTTGCACGAGTGTCTACATGTGCCATAGAATTGGAAAGCTCCACCAACATGGAATCCCACTATACGAGGAATTCCGAACCAACAGAAAATGTTCAAAGCACGGGCAACCAAGCCTAACAAATTTCATGAAGGAGATTTGGTTCTTAAGGCAACCAGACGCAATTTGCATTCCACAAAGAGTTCTAACTGGGAAGGACCTTTCATGATTTCCAAGTCAGTTGCTGGAGGATACTACAAATTGGCTAGCATCAAGGGAAGACAAGTATCCTAGTGATTCATGAGAATTGGCTCAAGATTTTGACGCATGAAGCATTCAGCATTGGGTGTTTTATGTCTAAGACAAACGCTCAAGACATCTGACGTTTGCACTTTAGGATTTTCTTTTACCTGTAATTTCAATTCCTCCAAAACGTTTGCAATACTTGCATCCAGTATTTGAATTCAACAATTTATCAAAATTTCTTTATTTAAGAAAATCTCTTTCAAACCCAAAATCCAAAAGAAAATCCTTAGTTACTCATAAATTCAAAACCAATCAAGAAATTCAAAACCAAAATAAAACCTCACGTCTCTCAAAAGTTCAAAGTTCAAGAGATAATGTAAAGAAAACTAAAGGAAGCCATCGAAGTACAATTTCTGCTTCTCAGCATTCTCCAAGACTTGCAAAGCCATCTTCTCCAACTTCAGCTTTTCGGTCATCTCAGGAATCTTAGCCATTTTCTCCACCACATCGTCACTGGTAAAGGGTATATTATTCACTACTGCATCCTTGATGGTGTTGATTTTCGGACGAAGCCACTTCAAGTTAAAACCATGTTCTTCAGATTTCCCCAAGTTGTACTCCCAATCAAAGAGTACATCTCAAGTGACAGTACTTCTGGGTCTGGTAAGAATATCATCTATGACAAGCAATATGTTTCCTAATTGCATTGTCAACAAATAGCTACGCTCGGGATCTTTTCTAATGACAATATGGTCGTACATCTCCCACAACTTCTCATACATATTGGCATACCCAGTGGGAACGCTGAATCCGCCAACAAATACATGATACGGGAGTGAAGCACCAAATGGAGGATCGCAAACAATCCCTATAGTAGAGTACTCGTGTATCACTATGTGATTCTCAACTACCGGAGCGACATCAACAGTTATAGACACAGCTTCTGCCTGAGTAGTTTCTTCCATTCTCAACTCGGGTTCCACCGTCTCAGGCATAATCGGAGTTCCAGTCACCTCTGTAGCATCAACCACCAGCATTTCATGGTCTTGAGGTTCAGAGATGCATGTCTCATTGTTAATAGCTCCAGGATTGCTCAATTTGTCATTATTGGTTCCATTATTCCAAACTTCGGCATTTGGCACCTAATGTGAATATTACATGAGAGGTGGTGGTGGCGGCATCGATGAAGAAGTTGGTGGGAGCGATGGAGATACGATGGCTGGAGGGATGGAATTTTTTCTGAGATCGAAGAAGTGAAGAAGAATGAAGAATTAGAGAGGAAGGTTAAAAGAGGAACTATAATAATTAGGGTTTTAGAAAAAATATCAATTATGTCATCAAGGATATTTGTAAAGAGGCTTAGGGATATTTGTGAAGGCCCATCAGAATGAGGGACAATAATTAAATGAAGGTTAAAAGAGGAACTATAATAATTAGGTTTTTAGAAAAAATATCAATTATGCCATCAGGGATATTTGTAAAGAGGCTTAGGGATATTTGTGAAGGCCCATCAGAATGAGGGACAATAATTCAATTTCCACTTCAAGCAAATCAACGGTAGTAATTTGCTTAATAATTCTCTTGTTATTATCATAGAATGGAAAAGGCCAATTTATAGGCTACATTACTTGGAAAATAAGAAAACAAACCCTAAAACAAATCTTATGAGAAATCTTAATAATAATAAAATACTTATTTTAATTAATAATAAATTACTAATAATGTAGTAATATGTCGTTGGAGCTTAGCTTGTTAAGCTTCAACTAGTTAATGTAATATTCTTTATCCAATAATAATAAAATTATATTTGTTGTTAATAAAACTAATAATAATTATCGAGTTCTCCATAAAATATATACTCTGACGTTCCGCAGTCACTATCCAAGGCGGCTTCCATAATTTTGCTAGACTTGACCCGTATAATGGACCAAGAAGAACAAATATGCTTAATTGACGTATCGGGTCAGCAACGTCAACATAGCCGATAGGACGTGGTCTTATCATTCAACCTTCCTTAAATGGGACTTTGCCCTCAAAGTCCACCTTATACGCACGAATAGGCTTCGCACATGGTCTTATCATTCCACCCTCCTTAAGTAGGACCTTGCCCCCAAGGACCGATCTCGATACAACTACAAATATGTGGGACAAACATCTTTAACAACCTCAACAAATATGTGTGATGAAATAGAGTTGCAATCATGAACTGCTCCAATTCGCCCATATTTAGCTACTTTAGCGGCTTGATACTCCTCGTGAGTTATCTCTCCAAACTTAGACAATATGCCACACAAGAAATTATACCAAGATCCCATATAAAGAGTTTCCCACTTGTATCATTTTAGTGCATTCCCTTCAAGATGTGTAACTGTTGTCGCAGTTTTTGCATATGGTGCAATATTATTAGACTCAAAGTATGATTCAACTTTAAATAACCATTTGACTGCTTCTGTACCATCAAAAATTGGAAGGACTGGAGATGGATTTTTGTTTCGGTATTTACTATACCAACACATACTTGCAGTAGATATAAGATGAGATTGTTCGGTTTACTGTTGGCTTAGCAGTTGGGCTTCACAGGTAATGGGTTGGCAGTTGGACTTTATGATATTGTCCAGTATGGTTTGGAGGGCGTCTAGTCTACTGTGTGTACTGGGGTTTTGATAGGTGGAGTTGTGGGACAACTAAACAACTTTCAATAAGAACAATAAGAAATTTTCCCAACGAAAATATATTCACTGACCTTATTTTTCGGACCAAGTATCCCTACAGCCTTGTAATTTTAATGGAGGTTGGTGGCCTCTCCCAATACCAGCCGTGTAACTGTATCGGTGTTGGTAAACCTCGCAGTACCTTCTTAGATCGAAGAGCAACTTGGACTGTAACAACTTCTTTTCTTTTTTTTTTTCTTTTTTTTTACTATTTTTTTTATGATGGATATGGTTGGTGAATGACGATGAATTGAAGCGACAATGGTCGATGATAATTACGATGATGATAATTGCGGAAGTTGGATACGAGCGAACTTGCTATGATATCAATTGATAAAAAACGATTTGTTTCTTATTCAAAGGCCAACAACTCATGCTCAAAAGGTCATGATTCAAAGAAATCAATAAACCAAAGGGTAGTAATTTTCTTAATAATTCTCTTATAATTATCATAGAATGGAAAAGACTAAGTTATAGGCTACATTACTTGGAAAATAAGAAAACAAACCCTAAAACAAATCTTATGAGGAATCCTAATAATAATAAAATACTTATTTTAATTAATAATAAATTCCTAAAAAACTAATAATAATTATCGAGTTCTCCGTAAAATCTATATTCTCACGTTCAGCAGTCACTAGCCAAGGCGGCTTCCATAGTTTTGTTATCTTAGACCCGTACAATGGACCAAGAAGAACAAATATGTTTAACCGACATATCGGGTCAGCAACGTCGACATAGCCGATAAGACGTGGTCTTATCAACTTTCTTCTTGCATTGAAACATGATTCTCTTCATCGTTTTCTTAAATTACTGAAGGCGAAGAATTAGTCAACAGAGTCATGTCAACAATTTTTTGTGGATTATGAGAAATCACATTGAACTGATTTTCATACTTCTTTTAAGAAGTAATTTTAATCTCTAGTTTGTCAACTGATGTAGCCAAAACATCTCCAACACCCATAGATGATAAAAATTCTTCTTGAGTCGAAGATGAAACTTGTTTAACCTGATTTTCATCTTCTTCTTTAGAAACAACGTTCTCTTCAACCAGTTGAGAAGTATTTTTTCTCTCTTCGTATGGAACAACAACTTCTTTATCATTATCTGAAATTTTACCGTAAATTTTGGTAATTTTAAGTTTATATTCACGTTTAGCTTCAGCCACAGAAATCTTAAACTTTTTACGTTCAGCGATAGTAAGCAAAATATCTTCAAGCTTCTCCAATATTTGCTTTTCTTTTCTGGCAAAAAAAAAGTTTTTTTATCTTCCTTATATCTTCTTCGTCAGAATAAAGCTTATAACGAGACTTCAGTATTTTCTCAGTATATTCTCGAATTATTTTTCTTGTTATATTCTCGAATACTTGTTGATAATTCTAGTCTAAGCTGCAGAAGATATATCTTCCATAGTTAACTTTTGTTTTCCATATTTTAAACTTTCTGGTGAAGAAAAAGAATACTATAGTCAACGGAGTCATGTCAACAATTTTCTGTAGATTATGCGAAACCACATTGAACTGATTTTCATACTCCTTTTGAGAAAATTAATTTTAATCTTTACTTCGTCAACTGATGTGGCCAAAAATATCCAACACCCATAGATGATAAAAAATCCTCTTGAGTCGAAAACGAAACTTGTTTAACCTGATTTTCATCTTCTTCTTCAGAAACAACGTTCTCTTCAACCAGTTGAGAAGTAGTTTTTTTCTCTTCGTCTGGAACAACAACTTCTTTATCATTATCTGAAATTTTACCGGAAATTTTGGTAATTTTAAGTTTATATTCACGTTTAGCTTCAGCCACAGAAATCTTAAACTTTTCACGTTCAACAATAGTAAGTACAAAATCTTCAAGCTTCTCCAATATTTGCTTTTTCTCTTTTCTGGCAAGAAAAGGTATTTTTTTTAAATTCCTTATATCTTCTTCGTCAGGATAAAGCTTATAACGAGGCTACATTATTTTCTCGGTATATTCTCGATTATTTTCTTGTTATATTCTCGAATACTTGTTGATAAGTCTAGTCTAAGCTGTAGAAGATCATCCATAGTTACCTTTTGTTTTCCCATATTTTAAAACTTTCTGGTGAAGAAAAATAATACTAGGTAGGTCTTTTTAATTTTTTTATATATATTAGGGGTTGAGTTTACGGAAGCATTTAAAGGATCAGATTAAATCGTTGGTTGTGGTACCAACTAATGTAGAACTGGTTAAGAAGAATGCAATACGGAGATTGTTTGGGATGAGAAGAGACGAAAAAGGATGAGAATTGACGATATTAATCAAGAGATAAAAGAAAAGATAATAGAGAATTCGTATAAAACGAATTATAAGATTGATAATAATATTGATTGATAAAAGATTGTATCCTATAAGAGCGATAAAAGCCTGTTTATATAGGCGTGAACAAGAATCTAAAAATAGTAAAACTCTAAAAGAAGAAAGATACTAAAAAGGACATAAGATAACTTGTAGACTAAGGTGGATGTCCTCCATCAGGTACATACGCTATCACGTTGGACTTGGATTAATGTGTTTGTTTATTTTAATAAGAGGCAAGGCTATAGAGGATACGGAGAAGTTCTCAAAAGATGGAAAGTCCTTTTTTTATCAAGTATTTATGGGGAATAAAGGCGGTGTCGGTCTTGCTAAGAAACATGAACGTTCTCTTCTCAGTATCCACTGTAATTCGCTTATGGTTCCATCTCTCTTTTGTAGTGCACCTCTCTGCTCTGATACTAAATGCAGAGAAGCGCACCATCCCAACTATATTTGCAATAGGTGCGAGAGGTATTTTTCTGACTACAGAGGTTGGAATAGGAGGTTGATGGGGTCTCTTGTGGAGGAACTTAGAGGCAAAAACATAGAAGGATTGAGGGGAAAAAAGAATAAGAGGCCTGAAGTTGAGAACAGGGCCGGTCCTGCAAAATTGATTCCCCGAAGTTAATCTTCGGGATGTTGCCCCTATATAAGGATATATGCAGAATAACAACAGAAATTAGATATTTTTTTAGGCCTCTTAACACAAGTAAGCAACTATTTATTGTATTAGATCTTGATTAAAAATATAATAGAACAAAAAGATGAAGTCAAAAAATGTATTAAATAAGAGGGAACATATCGACGTAAAACTTTATAAAATAATAAGACTTTTTGGATTATTTTATATTACCACAATATGTTTACTATATGCAATGCAAAAATACTAACTTAATTATAAAAATATGTTTAATGTGATAAACATATAATAAATAAATGTTATTTTTCTTGAAAAACATGGAAAATTATGGTATAAGTTGAGTCCATTCATTTTAAACCCATTATATATTTTTCTACAACAGTTGCGTCCATTTATTTTAAGGGTTGGGATCCTGTAACAAAAGCATTTGACAAAATCTTTTGACTAATTTTTATAACCTCTATATATCTAACGGTCCAAATCAAGGATGACGTGGCATCTTAACTAACTGTATTCCTCGTTTGGCGTAGACTAATTAACTATCTAGGTTAGATGATAAACAAATATCGGGAAACATTTTCTGATTTTTCCCTCGATTAATTGTTGACGTGAATTGGGTAATAGTCTAATCCAAAATTTCGAGATGAATAATCCTAAAATTAAAGATTGTTCGTATGATCTGATTCTCAAGCAACACATAATTTGAGTTACATAAGATTTTAATGAATTTGTGCATGGAAAAACAGGAAATTAAACTGATAATAGTACATTAGGTTTAATGGAGTGGAAATCAAATTGATAATCATACGTTAAATGGATTGTATGGTTTCAAATACAGTACGTACGCTTAATTAGTCAACCATCTACATATTAGATGGTGATCTTGAACTTAACCCATTTGGGTTTAATTTTTTTCGATCAAAATGAAACCTATGGATAATTTTTTAATCCTTTTATTTTCATGGTTCTTTTTTACGTCTTCATAAAGTCAAATTAGAAGAATAAACATAGAAGGCTATGATGATATATGTGATGGACAACTCAGAGTGGTTTTCAAATCAGTAGTTGACAAATGACTGATCATAACTTATCTCAAGTTTATTGATCAGATTAAGAAAATAAAAACAAGAACAAGTTTATTAAGCTAAGCCAAACAACCGATACAATTATTTTCGCTGCCACATCATTCATGATTTGAACCGTTAGATATATAAAATCTAGTGGTTATCATGATTTGTTAAAAGGTTTTGTTAAATCCTTTTGTTACAGGATCCCGATCCTTATTTTAAACCCGTTACTTTGCATTTTGCTGTATAAGTTGTGCCTCTTCATTTTAAATCCATTGTTTGAAAAATATTGTTGATTCTTGTGAAAGACACGTCTATAATTTGACAAAAACATGAATATGAATTATGTGTCCCTGTATTTTAAAGTTATTGTGTCCTTAATTTTAAACACATTGGTTTGCCACATGGCACTTTAAAACTGAATGTAGCGTTACCAAGTCAAAACAAATGATCCTCCTTTATATGATAACTATTGATTGATTGATATTTTATGCCCTAAATTTAAATTTAATTTTAACAAAAAAAAAATAAATCGATTAATAAAATAAGATGATTAGTGAATTTGTAATCTGTTAAAAGCACTAAAAAGTTATCTTCTAATGTTTTAAAGGAATATTAATTCCCTAATTATTTTTCTCTCCCTTTTTGTTTTACGATCTAGAAGAAAAAAAGTAAAAAGGAAAAAACGCATGGGTTGCAAAGAGTAAATAGGATTTCTTTATCTAGGTAGATTTTATAAAACAAATTTTTTTGCTACCCCTTTTTTTTTGTCAATAAAGGGAAAATATTATAAAAATTTCCAAGTCACAGAAAATGTGACAAAGAAATGAAAACAAAGTTACACGGACTAATGCACTAATGCGTCCCAATTACAAATCAAAGATGAGAAACTAAAACCCGAAAATAATCCTGAATTTAAACCCCAATTGTAAACCAAGCATTTTACCCATAATGTTTCTTGAGAAATTATTATGCAACCTATCATTCCTCTCCTTCCACAAAGTCCACCAAATAGTAAAAGGCAATAGTGGCTAGATTTGTTTTAATTATGTTCTTACTTTCTTGGCACCCCA
Source organism: Papaver somniferum (assembly GCF_003573695.1). Lineage (NCBI taxonomy): Eukaryota > Viridiplantae > Streptophyta > Magnoliopsida > Ranunculales > Papaveraceae > Papaver > Papaver somniferum. The sequence goes on from NC_039367.1 coordinate 71,098,395, forward strand.
TTCCCATATTGTTCTTCTAACATTGCTTCCAAAACACCAATTAACACCGAAACTATTTAAGAATTATAAGTATAAGAATAAACACCAATTATACCTCGAAAGAAGTTTTATAGTGTAAGAATAAATGCTCATTTGTCTCAGCATTATTCCTACAAAGAAGATAATTAGAGTCCTGAACCATACCTTCCTTATAGATATAGTCTAGAGTGGGTGCTCTATTATAACACAAAATCCATACCAGGAAAGACACCTTTAGTGGAACTTAAGCATTCCATAATTTTTTATCAGGGAAAGACAATAATTCTTCGGTTTACATTGCTTGATAAGTACTAGCAACAGAAAAAATATTACCGTATCTCCAGCTTCTCGCATCCTCTTGAATAGATAGAATAGAATTAGGGTCACCAATAATATTGAGTAACTGAATCACCTCCGATAACTCATGCTCATTCAAATTCCTTGAAAAATGAAAATCCCATGCACCATTCGAAGAGATCAAATCCTTCATCACAACTGTCTTCTTCTTAGAATGTTTAATAAGAGTAGGAGAAACTTGTTTCAATGGTTGATCACCTATCCATGTATCCTCCCAAAACAAAATACTTTCTCCGTTACCCAAAGTTAAATGACATCCACTCCTAACAAATTCTTTACTTTTCAAAATTCCAGACCATAAGTTGTAACACACAGCTCTATTAGAATGGTTAGGGAAAATGGCATTAGTATCTCCTCCAAACTTCTGATTAATATTCCTTCTCCATAAGCTTTTTTTTCAGACTCATACCTCCATATCCATTTGGAGGGTAAAGCTTTATTTACTAATTACAACTTTTTGATACCAACACCCTCACTGCGTTTTGCTAATGACACTTTAGACCAATGAACCCAACTTCTTTTCTTGACAGTATTAGAAGATCCCCACAAAAAGTTTCTCATAATTCTTTCCAAATCTTTCAAAATAGAAGTAGGCATCTGAAACATTGATAGATAGTATATTGGAAGGCTTGCAAGAACGCTTTGCATCATAATCAACCTTTGTCCTTTTGATAAATAAGTTCTTTTCCAAGAAGCTAATTTCTGCTGAAATCTTTGCAAAATAACATTCCAGACAGACTGGCACTTTGATTTACTACCCAGAGGAATACCTAAAAAAATTATAGATAATTGAGACATTGTACAACCAAAAATCTCAGCATAAGCTTCACCATTATGTAACTGCCCCAAACCTACCATAGTGCTCTTCCTGAAGTTCACTTTCAAGCCGGAAACAATTTCAAAACCCATAAGGATATTCTTAAGATTATGCACTTATTGCTCATCATCATTCAAAAATACCAATAAATCATCAGCAAACTGTAAATGACTTATGACAGTACCTTGATGAGCAACTTTAAAACTTGTAATCAAACCATCTTCAGCAGCCTTTTTAAACATAATTGATAATACTTTAGCAACCAAAATAAACAAAAATGGAGATATGGGATCACCATGTCTGATTCCTTTTTGCTACCCCTTTCAATAGTTCATTATTACTAGGAATACCAACAAACTATTTAACATAGGTATATTCGATCAAGAGTTTTAAGGATAAATGTGGATTCTTGTTTTACATGAAATATATGGATTTGTAAGATTTCATTATATATCCATGGACTTATGCTAAACTATAATGGATTAAAGTGGAATCTTTTAGAGATTTGTATGGAATAAAAAAGTTCAAAATCAGGTTGTCTATATGAAACGCGGTCAGCGTTTAATAAAATGTTTGATTGAAATTTATTGTCATGGTCTTCTAATCAATTGTGTTTCTAGCTTGCACATAGTTGAAAGAGGTAAAACAAGTTACCAAGTTCATGGGTTTGCTATCAAACTGAGTTTTGATTAAGATGAATATGTGGGTACATTTTTTATTGACATTTATCATAAAAACGGGAAAACTGAAAAAGCAAAATTTGTTTTGATGATTTACCATTGAAAACTGATATGACTTGAACTACTATAATAATATAAAATTATGGGGTATTGACGAAGTAGTAAGTGAAAAAGTGGGGGTCTAACAACCAAACTCAATATTTCGCTTAGCAATATGTATGGACAAACTCCAATACAATTCCAAGAAAATAAACTAGACAGTCAAACTCAATCAATGGAAATATATCCAAGAGTTGTGTCTTTGTTTCACAATGTAATCAACAAATCAAACAGATAGAAATCCGCGAGACTGATTATTATGTGAAACAACTTGAACGATACCAAAGACCAATGTCAAGTGTCAATCAATATAATCAACAACCAAAGGTTGGATTTACAATTGATTGAACTTACACACAACCTGTGATATTTCAATTAAATAGAAAATATAATGCGGAAAAGAAATAACACAGACACCAGAAGTTTTGTTAACGAGGAAACCGCAAATGCAGAAAAACCTCGGAACCTAGCCCAAATTTGAACACCACACTGTATTAAGCCGCTACAAACACTAGCCTACTCCAAGTTAACTTCGGAATGGAATGTAGTTGATCCCTAACTAATCTCACACTGATCAAGGTACAATTGTGTTCCTTACGTCTCTGAATCCCAGCAAAACTCTACGCACTTGATTCCCTTAGCTGATCTCACACACAACTAAGAGTTGCTACGACCCAAAGTCGAAAACTTGATAAACCAATTTGTCTCACGCAGAAAAGTCTATTGAACATATAAACCTACGAGTTTTGTTCCGTCTTTTGATAAATCAAGGTAAACATAAAATAATTGATATACCGAACTAATATTCCTGAAGAACATCCTAGAAATATCAATCACCTCATAATAATCTTAATCGTATGGTAGCGATTGTGGAATCCCAGACGATAAGACGAAGATGTTTGTGACTACTTTTTATCTTGCCTATCGGAGATGTTTGCAAATAGTATCACACAAAAGATGTGGGGATTAGGTTTCCCAGTTGCTAGTGTTCTCCTTTATATAGTCTTCAAATCAGGGTTTGCAATCAATGTTACCTTGGTAACAAAGCATTCAATATTCACCGTTAGATGAAAACCTGATTAGACTCAAGATAATATCTTTCAACCGTTAGATCGAACTTAGCTTGTTACACAAAAATGAAAAGTGACTTCATTTAGAGTTTCAACCGTTAGATCAAACTTAGCTTGTTACACACATGATGACTTTCCTACTCTTTTCGCTAGGCATACTACTCTCAACTTAATGCTTCTACTAGAGTTTCAAATTAGGAATTTGTTCGGGTCCTTATTAAACATTGTGCAATGTTGCTACAAAGAACAGTGAAGGAAACGTAGGTATAACTGATCCAAAAACTATGGAAGTGAACAAAGAAGTAACTGTTTTGGTCCGATCCACCACCAATCATGAAAGAGATCAAGAAGTCAAGACTTGACATAAAAAGTACCACATAAGTTCATTGCACTCAAACTGTTCACCTGTATTCCTCAACCACATACTTTCTTATGAAACTCTTGTTTAGAAAATCATGACCCTAAGAAAGCATTATCGTCTTACATTGATATGGTGGTGTCTAATTCAGTGATTAATAAGTTTACTTATCCGACATGTACGGTAGCAAGAGCGATTGATGTTGTTGTTCAAATTCATGGACATGTTTTTAAGTATGGACTTGGAGGAGATGGGTATATTATGAGTGTTGGTATTCAAATGTACTCGTCAGATTATGTGCATTAATATCCAGGTCTTCTCAACCACCATGAGATAGTATATTAATGCACATATTATGAAGCGACGGAAGAAGCTTGTGGGTCAAATTCTTCAATATCACTTTCTTTTTAAAATTGTTTGATATGTAGCGTTGCTATTCTATTTCATTTTCGTTTAAATAGTTGTTATCAGTAATTTGGCCTCTACATCGATGCGAGATAAATTGATGGACGAAGGAAGTAGGCGCAAGTGGGGTCGCTTGCACCCACTAAATTTACATTGGTAGAGAGAATATAGTTATTTTATTTAATCTTTGTAATTATAGTGCCTTTGGGTGCAAATGTATAATGGCGTAATTGAAATTTTATATTTTCAAGCTTATTATACTCATTAGTTGGTCAAATTTGGTTTTGTTTTTGTCTATCCGACAATATCTATCTGGAGACTGAGACTAAAACTAAAAGAGAAAACCTTTTTTGTGTAACTATGTATCTCTAAGGAGATGATTTTCCGATGATACTTATCAAAAATCATCTAATTAAACATGAATGTATCTAACTTGTTATTTCAGGATGAGACTTTATGAGATGATTCAAAGATTCTTGTAATGATCAAAGAACTGTTGAAGACTCGTATTAGGCCTGCAGTACAAGATTAGAGAAGGGGCATTATGTATTTGATGTCTTGAACTGTTTATTGTTAAATACTAGTCGATAATAATCTTTGATAAGTGGTTATAAAGATTATATCCATTAAATCTTTGTCGTTATGTAGTTCTTTAGGGAAACATGGGGTGATTTATCTATAAATACAGGGAGTTAGCTTGTAGTGGTTGTCCTAGCTCAGCTATCACTCTAAGGTAATTAAGACCCTTGAATTGATCAAACCCTAAAAAGATCACAGTAAAAGAGGAACCGAAAGAGATAAAATAAAAAAATAATTTTTTTTAATCAAATTTGGGAACAGGAAAGAAAAAGCTTGACTTAGAGAGGAACGGGGAGAATTTTCTTAGTCATTTTCTTCTTTTCGGACACTTTTTCGGCCTCTTGTACTGAATGTGGATCCTCAATGTGTTCCTCATCAACTTGGTCATCAAAATTATCTGATTGTTGTTCCTCGATAACATTATGTTCCACCAACATTAAGCTGTGAAGGTTCTACATAGTTGGGTAATCAGAATGTCGTGCAATTGATTCCATGACATCAATTTCTTCCTCATTTCAAACAATTTCTTGCATCGGACTTATAGTTTTAGCACCAATTACTTCTGTTGTAATCCCATGTTCCTTGATTATGTAACTGAAATCAAATGTTTGTTATTTTGTTAATTTACTACTAAAAGGTAATGGGTAACGACACGAATTAACATAACTGACATAAAAAGACAATAATTCAAATTGAGGGAGTAGCAGTTAATTGGTTACCACTGTGCGAGTGGGGAAGTTAGGGAATCTAAACGATTCAGTCTCTTCAGATTCTGGTACTTTCAAGTTGAACATAAAATACATAACGGAAACCTCATATCCTTTTTCTAGTACACAAATATATTCGATCTTTGTACAAAAATTCATGGCTGAAACATAGTCGCGGTCAATTCCCTGAATCAATTAATGAAGACAATTTCTGTCAGACATTCCGAATGAATCAACGACTTGGGAGTTGGAAGACACAACTTATAAATATTCCTGATGTTTGGTTTACCTTTCTTGATCAGTCAAATTAATGGGGTCGGTCATAATATCAACCTAAGTGGCCAAATTAAGTATTAGAATAATTTTTAGAAAACAGACGAGTTTCATGTTCGATAGTGTTGGTTAGTAAATGAACGAACAACCTACAACTATCCATCAAAGTTTACCAAATTCTAAAGAAATTTTATAAAATCACCCGGGATTTCGTATTGGTGCCATTTATTCCTTTTCCCTTTTATCTACTGCCAAAAAGGTGTTTCTCCCAACCTTTTTCGGACCGGCTACAAAACCATAATGAAACAATACTTCGATTATCAATCTGGGTCGTTTTTTCCATGGTTTTGATAAAAAAATAGAAGGGTGGTTCGGGTTATCTTCGTCCAACAAACTTCTTCGAATTTGAAAAAAAAATTCAAAAAAAACCTTTTGATAATGAAAAGTTTAGAGTTAGTAGGAATGCTGTAAATGTTATTCAAAGCTAATATACCTATTTAGATAAAAAGTATAAATATAATATGAACAATTCAAGGATAAGATCGGCATTTGGTGTTTCTGCTGAAACATTCCCTAGCATAATTTTGAGTCTTATTAATAGGAGGGAAAGATTAACCAATTTCTTTCCCTCCTCAAATCCATTCTTTCCCTCCTATTAGGAGGACTCATAATTTTTGGATGGAGTTTGCGGATTTAAGCACAAAGCATGTTTTCATGCAGCACAAACCAAACCCTTTGTCAAAAGTGAAAACTACAGGGAGACCCATTTTATAGATTCTTCCCACTATGAAACCCACGCTCAAAAATTCTCAGGCGCGCGCCTATTTTCTAGGGTAAAATATCTCTCACACCCAGAATTTCTAAAATTAGGTTTCGGTCTTTTCTGTTCTTCTAACCTTCAATCTCTCGTATCCCATTATCACTGCGCCTCCCCCTTCCTCTCCTATGAACTATTTCTTCTGACTTCGTCTGGTAATGGTGGTGGTGGTAATGGAGATTGGGTGGTAGTGATTGAGATTGAGGAGGAAAATATGAAGAATCGGATGGGAAAATCATTACGGTGGTGTCTTGATTGGGTCTGATTTTTGAGAACAAATCAATTAGGTGAAGAAAGGTGTTGCGTTGATGCTATGAAATTGAATCATGGGTTATTGATTGTTTGAATCATGAGTTTTAGTGTGAATATGTATTTTGAAGTTTGGTTAAGGAAGTGGAGATTTATATTGGCTGAATTGGTTAGTCGTTTAGTTATGGTCTTAAATTGGGATTCACTGGTATTAGCTCCGTGAGCGTTACAACTAATTGAAGAAGAAATTCGAATGTGTTGGTTCAATTGGTTTCACCTATGGCCAGCAAAATTGGTGAAATTAATTATGCTAAACAAGGGAGTTTTCACGGGTTTTGACAGTGGAATGTATCAAGTCCATACAAGATGTAGTCGTAATTGGAGGTTTAGGGGGAACTTTTTAGACAATAAGAGAAGAAGATTGTTGTTGTGATGATTTTGATGCGTCTATATATTTCGATTGTTGTTGGAATTGATGTGCAGTTCCTCTCAATTGTCAGTGACGTACATCAAGTGTTCGAGAAAAAGCATGACCGACCAGTTATTGAAGAATGGGGGTCAGCAATAACACAAGGTAAGGCCGTAGGAACACTATGCAAGGTACGTATATTGAAGAATGGTTTATTGGCTTGTGTTCTCATGACATAATTATGTTTTCTAAAATGAAACCAACCAATCATTATGTTGTGTATGTTGATTAAACGGGATGGTAGAGGCCCCATTACATAACATGTTTGTTTAATTCTTTATTTGCTTACCGAATGTTGTAATTGTTCATATGGATAAAATGTTGCTTATGTTTAAATCTTGTATGAGCGTACTTAGAATTTGGATTAGAGGGAGTTTTGATTAATTTGATTGAATTGGTTAGTCGGTTAGTTATGGTCTTAATGCTGGAAGATGTTGGAAAGGAAGTTGAGATGTTGTTAACAGTGGTTGGAGATCGACAAAAAGTTGTGCTGCAGGTGTTATGCATCTAAAAAAATATGTTGCATAATTTGTTATGCAGTCCCGAAAATGGTTGCATAACACGTAATGCAGCTATTATTGTAGGTGAATGACAAGTTATGTAATTTTTTTTTTTGCATAACTTGTTATGCAGTACAAAGAATGGTTGCGTAACACGTTATGCAGCTACTTTTTGTTAGTATTGAAACCAACAAAGAAAAAAGGTTGCATAACACGTTATGCACTTATAATAATATATACATAACATGTTATGCATTCGAGAAAATGGATGCATAACCTGTTATGCATCCGAAAATATGATTGTATAATGCGTTAGGCATCGAGAAAATTGTTGCACAATCTTTTATGCATCGAGAAAATAGATGCATAACCTGATATGCATCCGTAAATATGGATGCATACTGCATTATGCATCAATCTTTTTTATGTACGCACTAAAATCAACCAAAACAATGGTTAGATAGCTTGTTATAGATGCATAACTTTGTTATCCAAATGCATAATTTGTTATGCAGTGGAGAAAATGGTTGCATAATTCGTTATGCGTCTGCAGAATGTGTTATGCATCTTTTTTTGTGGCTGCATAATGTTTATGTATCAAGTTTTCGAAAATTTTGCATAAAATGATGATCGCCTCCGATTTTTTCGTGAAAAACAAAAATTTTATATTCTTGTTTGTACTCGTTGCGTAGCTCTCTTAAAAATATTTCCAGCGATATAAAATTTGTAAAATTCCAAGGCGCGAATTTTTAGATATGTTTTATCCAAGTTACGTTGCCAATTATACCCCGATGCATAACCTGTCATGCGGATGCATAATCCGTCATGCATATATTTTTAATGATTTCATATAATTATGGGTGTCACGGAAATAATTATTCTTGTCATGGTACCTAAAATTAATTGTGGGCTTGACAATGAGAATATTTTTTTTTGAGTCTCCCCTTACTTTCCCTTGTCAAAAACAAAAAAGAACTTTCAGGCAGCAAGGTGTAACCAAGAGAATTAGGGCCCAACATGGGCCCATTACGCCCACATATACTAGCTCTAATTCGGAGTCTTCGAACCTACTTTTTCTTTCTCTTCTTCAATGGCTTCGTCTTCATCATCATCATCAGAGGGGTATCCGAAAGAAGGGGTATACCTGGAGCTTCATTTGTATCTGATGTTCAAACTTATTTAACACAATCTCTTTAGCATTTCTGGAAGAAAGGTTTGATCTTTTTCTCATTCTGTTTTTGAGCCTTGATTTAGGTATTTATATTTGTATGGATTTATTCCAGAATTAATTGTAATTTAGGGTTTTGTAGAGGTTTTCGAAAATGGGCTTTGTTTATATAAGACTGTACTGTAATAAAACATGTTTTTTTTCTTCTTTTTTGCTGATTTTAGAGATTTAAAGAACATTTTGATTGATTGAAAACAAATTACTGTACTATAAAAGGACGTACACATGGTCTGGAAATTGGATCATATCAACAGTTCTGTTCTCTGTAGGCATCCAGCCATGGGTTTAAAGGAGTTATGTGTCAAAAAATTTCTAAGATGACCATGGATTGCTGTCAATAAAAGTTGGTTTAATTAATCATTCAACCCTGTGTATATGAGCCTGGATGATTTTTCTTGATAATGATGGGTCCTTAGGGTTCATGAAGACTGAATATCAATAATGCCAATCATGTAAGAATCCTGTGCCCGAGTCTGCAACAGCATGCTGAATAAGTGTAAAACCTGGAAATGTGGAGAATGCAATAAAATGTAGAGTAACCTTTTGCCCATACACGTTAAAATCTGTAATCTGGAGGGTATGATTAGTTATCTTTTTTTTTTTGAACTTAGTTGTTCACCTAAAATTTTGTTTTGCTGCTCTGGAATTCCCATTGGTTTAGATAGTCTTATGAGGCTGTAGAACAACCCGACTGGCTAATAGGAGGAAAACTTCTTGATTATTAGTTTGAGGGGTTGAACTTTTTTGTTAGGTCTTTCATTTCTGATTTATAGTTTCCCTTCAGCATCTTCCTACTGCTCTTCCTAATCATAATCCATTTTTGGTAGGAATTTTAATGTTTGGATAACACAGCAAAAATCACTGGATCTATATCTTATACTTTTATGGTAACTGCAGGGCCTTGCTTCATTTACTTGACCCTGTGAAGTTCAAGAGCAAGGATGACTTTTTTGAGAAGCACAAGAACCTGAGCTCTTTTATTGAAATAGAGGCATCTAAAATGTTTGAATTTGCTGTTGCTTATATGGGTTCACTTTTTCCATCTGGTTCCTCTTCCTACGGATTGATGATGTTCAGATGATAGAAGCCCATGCAGATGAGGGAGAACGTGGTACTACAATTGATTCAACTGGTATCTCTCTATTATGAGATGGCTGATGAGTCTTTGAAGGTCTACAAGGGTGAAAGAGTTGGTAACGAGTACCTCATCAATCTCATTGATTCACCTGATCACGTTGACTTCTCTTCTGAAGTCACAGCTGCATTACGTGTTACTGATGGTGCACTTGTTGTGGTGGACTGTATTGAAGGTGTTTGTGTTCAAACCGAGACAGTCCTTCGACAAGCTATTGGAAAAAAGATCAGGCCTCTTTTGACCCGGCAAGAAGGACAGATGTTTCCTAGAACTACAGGTTGATGGAGAAGAGGTTTGTCAGGCTTTCTCCAGAGTCATTGAAAACGCCAATGTTCTTATGGCCACGTAGGAAGACCCACTCCTCGGTTACGTCCAAGTTTACCCTGAGAAAGGAACAGTTGCCTTATCTGCTGGTTTGCATGGTTGGGCCTTCTCTCTAGCCAATTTCGCGAACATGTATGCTTCTAAGTTTGCTGTTGATGTCAGTTAGATGATGGAGAGGCTTTGGGGTGAGAACTTCTTTGACCCAGCAACTAAAAGGTGGACTACCTACCCAGAGAACCGCATCTGCTACATGCAAGCGTGGGTTTGTCCAGTTCTGTTATGAACCCGTCAAGCAGATCATTGCCACCTGCATGATGATCAAACGGGCAAGCTGTGGCCTATGCTGCAAAAGCTTTGGTGTTACAATGAAGAATGACAAGAAGGATTTGATTGGGAAGCCCTTGATGAAGCGTGTGATGCCGACTTGGGTACCTGCAGCTGCTTCCCTACTTGAAATGATGATCTTTCAGCTCCGTTCTCCTTCCACAGCTCAGAAGTACTGTGTCAAGAATCTGTACGTGGGTCCTCTCGAAAACCAGTATGCCAATGCCATCAGAAACTCTGATCCCGAAGGTCTTCGTACTTTGCGTGTCTAAGATGATTCCCGGCCTTCAGCAAAGGTAGATTTTTTGCCTTCGGCCATGTCTTTGCGGGAGAGGTTGCAACAGGTGCTATGGTCAGAATCATGGGACCTAACCATGTTCCTGGTGGGAAGAAAGGCTTGTACAGCAAGAGTGTCCAGAGAACTGTTATCTGGATGGAAAGGAAACAGGAGTCTGACGATGTATCTTGCGGTAACACAGTTGCTTTGGCTGGATTGGATCAATTTATTACCAAGAATGGAACCCTAACAAAATGGAAGTCGATGCCCATCCTATCAGAGCCATGAGGTTTTCTGTCTCCTCCGTTGTTCGTGTTGCCTCTGACCTGCCCAAGCTGGTTGAAGGACTTACGCGTCTGACCAAATCTGATCCTATGGTGGTGTGTACTATTGAGGAGTCGGGCGAGCACATTATTGCAGGTGCTGGAGAACTCCATCTAGAGATCTGTTTAAAAGACTTGCAGGACGATTTCATGGGTGGTGCGATATTATGAAGTCTTACCTGAACTGTGATAGAAAAGTCTTCGAGAACTGTGATGAGCCAGTCTCCAAGCAAGCACAACCGTTTGTACATGTAGGCACTCCCTTTTGTGGGTGGACTTGCTGAAGCGATTGATGATGGTCGTAAGGATCCTGTAAAAAAGATCTGGTGTTTTGGTCCTCATACAACTGGTCCAAACATGGTTGTGGATATGTGTACGGGAGTTCAGTATCTTAATAAAATCAAGGAGTCAGTTGTTTCAGGGTTTCAGTGGGCATCAAAGGAAGGTGTGCTGGCAGAAGAGAACATAAGAGGTATATGCTTTGTAGTATATGACGTGGTTCTTCATCATTCTGATGCCATTCACAGAGGTGGTGGACAGGTTATTCCTAGTTGAGATCCAAGCTCTGGGGACACTCTGGGTGGTATTTATGGTGTTCTCAATCATAAGTGGTGTGGTCACGTCTTTGAGGAAATGCAGAGGCCAGGAACTCTTCTCTACAACATCAAAGCATATCTACCCGTCGTTGAGTCATTTGGTTTCTCTGCCCAGCTAAGGTCTGCCACATCAGGTGAAGCTTTCCCCCAGTCTGTGTTTGATCACTGGGATAGGATGATGGCTGATCCTCTGCAGCCTGGCACTCAAGCTACATATCTTGCGACTGACATCAGGAAGAGGAAGGAACAGTTTGGAGGCTCAGATGTGTGCTCCTCTGATTTTGAGGACAAGCTTAAAGGTATTTTTTTTGGAGTGATGAACCGAGATGCTAAGTTGTCTCAAGTTTTAGACATTAGGTTAACTATGTTATGGTTCTTTGTTCTTGTCTTTTCTTTGTACGGGCATCTTTTTCTTTCGTTTCCTTTGGTGCTGAATTTATGTGGCTTATGTTTCTAGAGTCTGCACCATCCATATTTTAGTTGGATTGCTTGATTTATAAAGTGAATAGACACGGTAAATGGGAACAGACATGTTAGATTGCCCTTTCAAATACACTTTTTGAGCGTTAATTTTTTTCTAAAATAGCTGCATTTTTCTCCTTTCTACTTTTACAGATTTTTGTTTCACTACTTACCTACTGGGAGTCCGAGACCGAGATTCTTTGTGGTGTCTGATTTTCACTTTTTTTTTTATATGCTATTTTCAATATTTTTGCAAAACTTATTGGTAGATACTTCATTGCTGACTATGTTCTACATGTGTATGGATATACTTTTTTCTAATTTGTTATCTTTTGACCAATGATAACAGGCTTATATGTATGGTTTTTCAAAAAGAAGCGTATTATGCTGTATTACACCTGGATTCAACAGGTTTGTGGCCACCTAACACATAACTTATCTACATTCGTCTTTTTTGTAGTTATGTATGAGTATGAGTGATGATCTAGCTAGCTAGGAGCTAGCAAATATGAATTTGCTATAACATAAATTTGGTGGGACCTTTTAAGATAAAGACTTGACCGAATTTCGAATGCTTGGTAGTTGATATAGACATGGATATTTCCCCATAGGGTGTTAAGTTATTAAGCATGATGTAAGGCACCTTTGTAGTTTAATTGCTGACAAATAGGTTTTGCAACAAGAGGTTTTCTAGTACACGATAAAACTCATACCAGCATCATGTTTTGCAGATTAAGTTATAGCATACTAGCTACCTTACTTAATATCCATCACCTTTCTTTCAACCATATTCTACGTCTCCTATGTTTTGTATATCTATGCACACTTTTAGGGCGCTGCTTGGTGCAAACCCTTAATTAATGGGTGTATCTGAAGGGGGTCTAAATCCTAGTGGGACCAACTGATTAACCCTTTCTAGGAATTAACCCTTTGTAGGACTAATGCTGGGTGTCACAGGGTGAGTGGATTAAAATTCTCTTTTTAGGGCAAGTGCCAAGTGTTTACATCACTCGTACAAAAACACTATCCAGCCACTTATTTTCTCTGACATTTTCTTTTATAAGAATTTGACATTTGGTTAGTCATTAATTATATTCCTTGCCAAACTTGGTCATGCAGTAACTGTGGTCAGCCAAGCAAACATAATGTACAATTGTCACACAATTAGTTGGAGCGACTTGTTTAAAGGAGTGGACCCATTAAATCAAGTTGATTCGTGAGGGTGCAGGATGAAGCAATATGGATCATTTAGCTTCAGTTTATAACTAGCTAGGTCACATTGAGGATATATCATTTAATGATGTGCAGAAGAGTACATGTTATCAGTTGATGAGTCTGGTGGTGGGCAATTTAGACTAGCCCTTTTGATGATAGGTTTTGCTGATCAGAAACAATAATTCTTGATCGAGTCCCGCTAAATATTTTGTTTATACATGGCACAAGAAGCTAAACAAAATATCTGCTTTTGCTTTAACTGCACCGAATGGTAAAAAAGGAAATGGATATAAATACCGAACAGAGGTCATATTGTTATAAAAGAAACCACAGAGAAATTAAGTGTCTGAATGCAGTGCTGCTTGGTGCAAACCCGGTGTAACTGAAGGGGATCTAAATCCTAATGGAACCCACTGATTAACCCTTTATAGGGCTAGTGCCATTTGAATGGATTAAAATTCGTTTAACCTAGAAAATTTCCTTCCAATTAGGAGTTTGGCTTAAGAGTGATGCTCGCTATATTACAATGCATAAAACTTACAGAAATTGAGTTATTATTTTATCTGAATGTGACAACGAATTGTATAAGATAGCAAGATTTGAACACATCTCCTGTTTGGAGATATAGTCAGATCTTACTCTGATTCACATGCCATGTTTGACAATGATAGAGGCTGAATCAATCAAAATATTAGGTATTGAATAAAAGTAAACTTGTCTGACAATTGATGAACTTTTTGTCTGACAATTGATGAACTATTTCATTCTTTCATGTGATCAGTGGTCCAACTCAAAACTCCTCGTCCAACTGTTTCTTCTTTATTATATAGAATAAGCTCTTGTAATTTCAAGGAGTTCGAGGAGTTCTGAATTGGACCACTAATCACGTGAAAAAGAGAGATAGTTCATCAATTGTTCAAAAGTTTTATTTTTTTTTCTTACCAACATTTTTGATTGATTTAAAGTAAATAATTCGGTTTCTATCATTGTCAAATTGAACATGGCATATGAGTCGGTGTTGTGTTGGGTAGGTTTGTTGGCTTTTCTGTGGATTAGCATCAAATCCTGTTAAGCTAAGACGAGTTCCGGTGAGGTTCGTTATTCATATTTCTGTGCCTGCTAAGAAGAGTTCCGGTGAGGTTTGCTATTCATATTGCTCGTACATCTTCTTGATTGATGACATTTTTGTATACATGTTACTTAAGTACGAACATTTTGCCAGTGAGGTGCTCTGGTTATCCGTTATCATTTCTTTTTCTAGTCAACATTTTATGTTCATTCAGATTAGAGATAGCAAAACAAGTCTGACTGTGAATGCTTGAGCCCAGGCTCATCCCGCCTTTATTCTGATCAAGCAGGGCTTTTAGAGTCTCGGCCACAACGAGTCCATCATCCTGGTCCCTTAATCTTTTATTTCTTGTTATCTTCTTTATCATCCCAAATGACAATGGGTAAACTGTGAGTTCCCGGACTAACTCCTTTACGTCTAAAGCGTGAGGCTTGGGCTCATACGGTATCTTGTTTTAGTCCTGGCTCATCCCAGCTTATTTTCATCCATAATCTTATAATCATTCATTGCCATTTTCTGAAATTGTGTTTCTGATGAACAACTACGGATAAACCATGCTAAAAATTTAAGTGGCCCCATTTTTTTGCATTGTCTAAGTTGGTTGTTTGACTTTTGAACTTTCATTTAGCTGTGTCAGTTCTTGTTTGATTCTGTGGACCACTCTTCGGCATCTGTTACCAAAAAGACAGTTTAGTTATCTATGCTGCCTTCTTTTATGAACCTTCTAACTGGATTTCATCAGTTATTATTTGCATAATGCAACCTTAGGATAGGACCCATGTCCTTTTTACTGGGATGATCAATATAAAGAGCTTTTGTTCTTATTTAAATTTGAAATTTTCATGAACAACTTGAGTTTATTGAAATAAATGCTTCTTGCTTCTGATCACATGGAGGCACCACCATCTGCTTCTTCAGAACTCTGATACGACTTACTTACTGCTTGTAATTCATTTGGGAGTCTATCTTAGTATGCTATGTTTGATGCTTCCATAGACACTTTTTCTTCGCATTATTGGTTCATACTCATTTTTCCTCATTCTATCTGGTTGCAGGAGCTAATACCCGATGTTGAAGTTTCGGAAGGCATATAGTCATGGCCCACATCGAGCAGTCAGACTCTCTTCTCAGCTAGCTCAGGTCCTGTCTTGTCAAACGCAAGTTTTACAAGCCAGCTTTCAGTCATCAAAACAAGCGTTCTCTCAGCTACAGAGAAGGTTGCATATGATGCAGCAGTGTGGTCAGAATCTATCTCGGCAGCAGAATGCAGCGGTCTGCTTCTAGGAAATTTCAATGATTAAGCTTCTTGGATGCATTAGTTTAATTCGACATCCATTTTAATTGTTCTTTCGCTCTGTAACGTGGTAAAATGGTGTTCTGAGTTTGGTCCATCCATGAAAAACTTGAGAAAACTAACCAAATAGTCCGCCTTTCTAATAGATACATAAAGATCATCAATTAACACAACCAGAGCTACAATAAAATGGTCGTTAATGACCCTACTGTTCTGGCAGATCTTGCCATTTTCGTGGACTCAAGCTTCCCAAATTAACTGTTTGCATTCCTCACAGGAACTCAGGAAGCCAGTGGGTCGATTGCAGTAGTTACAATGATAGGCTTCCCCTAAAGTTATGCCGTCAAATAAATTCGTCTGCAAAAGTTGGTTTGTTGATTGATTTACAGTTTTACACCCACAATGTCAAAATGTCTCTTGATCATATTGGAGTCATTATTTACTTAGAAACAGTAAAAAAGAAAAAAAAATACTGTAGTAAAAAAAGACCGGGTTTGGATCGGTCCGCTTTACCCGTTTTGTTAGTTTAGAGCGTCCACAGTGGTGCGAGTATAACCAAAGACTAAAAAAAAAGACCAAATTTGGGTTTAGTCCGTCATGTGGCGTAGTGGGAAAAGAGTATATTTGGTCGCGCGTTGATAAACATTACGCCTGGGATCAGGCGTTGGTAAAGATAACGCCCGAATGGGGCGTTGGTAAAGATAACGCGCGAGTGGGGCGTTGGTATAGTATACGCTTCAGAAAAAAAAAAAAAATGGGGCGGAGGTATAAAGCCCGCCCCATGTAAGTTTTGAAAATTTGTGAAAGTGGGGCGTTAAGTATATCAACACCCCGTTTCATGCGTACATTATATTAACGCCCCATCGGGCGTACATTATATCAACGCCCCGTTTCAGGCGTACATTATATCAACGCCCCGTTTCATGCGTACATTATATCAACGCCCGATGAATGGCGGAGATTATATCAACGCCCGATGTGTAGCGGAGATTATATCAACGCCCGACTATATTTGGATTTGGTCCTGATCGCAGATCAAATTTGGTCTGGATTTTACTCTTTGATCAAATTTTGATCGATGGTCCGTCCCACTACGCCAGCCCACTCGACTGAAAATTTGGGTTTACTCGTCCATTGCAGTTGGGATGAGTATAAATACGAAAGCCAACCGCCGAAAGAGGACCCTAGGGTTTGAGGATCGCTTGGTTGTTCTACTTGTAAGACCCTCTCTCTCAATCTCGGTCCGCTGTTTTTATCTCAGAATCAGATTGATTTTTTCGTGTAATTGAATTTTTCTGATGAAATTGTTTTGTTTCTTACTATCTCCGTCTCTAATTAGATGACCTATACCATAAATAAGTGGAGTAATGGATTAGTATTATTATAAGAAATATGTAAAATTTGATAGCCATATTTATATTCATTAGGTAGGTGTTTTAAAATGCTTTCCAATGATACAAAGTTTACGAAAATCCGTTGTATAGTTTGAGAGATAAATCATTTCCAAATTTACTAGTAAATTTTAATTAGGTCATCTAATTAGGGACAGAGGGAAGTATAAGTTTTGGGTGCAGGAGGAGATCTGTAGAGGTGAAACACCTGCTGCTTCTTTCAGGAGGAGATCTATACTTAACTTTGTGTAACGATGAAATTGAGGAGGTATTCGTTCTTCTTATGATCTATTCACTGCTTTTGAATTCATAATAATATCAATTGTTGTATGTATGAATCGTATGATCCAGTTAAAAGGGACCAAACCCTAAGTTATTTTTTAATCATACTCAAAGCTAAATAATGTTTTATATTTCTCTGTTCTGTCTCTGTATTAGGCTACAGATTTCTTTATTAATTTGTGTTTTATTTTTTCTTGTTCTTTTCTTATGTTGTTGTTTGACTTATCTGAGTTAGATCCTGTAGTAGGCTCATGTAGTTTTTTCTTTTAGATAAAAATGAAGGAAAAATTTACACATTTAAGCATGTATGTTGGACCATTTTATATGACTCAAACCTTCTTTATACAATATTGTGTTATGTCTTCATGATTTATATAACAAAATCATTTGAATTGATCATATGTGGTGTCAGTCCAACAAATGCTCATTAGTCTCTTCTTATCTTTTCTTCTTCAGCAACTATGTTTATGAATATCATCCCCCTGTAGAAGAAGTAGAAAAGAATTGGTTGCAAGGGAAGTCGATGCTGCTAAAAATGTTTTGAGGACAGTTCAGTCTTCATATGATGTTGTTGTTGTTGCCCCTGGTGTTGATGTCGACAAGTTAATGCCAGATGCTTATAAAGAAGAAGAATCTCTTGAACCACAAAGAGATGATGATATCTGCTCTACCACAAGTACCATAGACTATGATTTCGAGTACACAGATGAAGAATATCCAAGTGAAACTGAAGATGAAAAAATGGAAGAGAGCGAACAATCCTTCCAATGAAGAGTATTTTTACAAGTTTCTAGATGATGTAATAATAAAACTTGTAATAAATAAAAATAAATAAAAATGCAAGTTTGAGACCAACCTTTATTCACTGGAAGAGGCCGAGCCAGTCCAACTCCAATGAAGAAAGAGATTGATGAACAAGTACAATCAATTGTGAGTGATAATACAAACTCAATTGAAATTTCTTCCAATTTTTTTCCGATGCTATCATAAACATGATATCTTTGCAGCCCAAAATTTATATTTCTAGATGATGTCTTTGCAGCCCAAAATTTATATGCCTTTCCAGTATATTTCTAGATGATGTAATGACGATAAAGAGGGTTGCAGGATGATTTCTCCGGGATTGTTGTCCCGGATAGTGATGACTCGGAGGGTGATGACGAGGAGAGTGATGACAAGGAGAGTGACAACGATAGTGCACGGCCAGACAAGAATGATTGGGTTGCTTCATGGAATAAGAAAGATCCCCGAGAGCTTAAGACTTGGATTGATGTGTATGCTTATTTCAGAAAGGAACAAGGCGATGGAGGATATGGAGTAATTCTACGCAATGTGGTCGGGAAGCCAATCGTTGCATCAGCCAAGCACTCAGCAGAAGGAAAATCTTTTTTTTTTTATCAAGTGTTGTTGGGAATAAAGGTTGGTCTCAAACTTGCTGAAAGACATGTGCTTTTTGATCACTCTGTCCGGTGCAATTCAATTAAAGTTCCACAGCTCATTTTGGATGCACGTCGCTGCGATGATGTTAAATGCAAAGAGACAACTGAAATTGATAATATTTGCAAGGGGTGTAGGAGTTATCTTAACTTTTATGCGGGTGGCGATGTGGGTTTGTTGCCTCTTATCCAGGATCTTAAACGCCAAAAATTCCTACCTGTGGCAGGATTTTCAAGGGTTTCCAATGAAGCTGCACATTATCTGGCAAAAATGGCAAAGAATAAAAGACTTGCAGGTGAGGAGCACAATGAGATTAAGCCAGATGCTTTTCCACCAGAGCTAAAAGATATTCTTTGGGAAGATGTTATTCGTTCATTTAGCTACCGATTGGTACCATGGTACTAAAGAAGATATGAAGAGGACTTTACCTGTGTTTTATGTTTGAACAATTATTAATTATGTTTACATGTTGAACGGAGATGAAAACCTACTGCTGCTGTATTTTATCAACTTCTATATTTTCTTTTGGATTTTTATGATAAAATTTCAAGTTATTATGAATTTGGGCATGGTGACTGGAATATATATCAAAAAGAAAGTTAAAAAAAAAAACGCAAGGTACATGGATGATATGCAATATCACGTTTATGGAATGATTGTTTAAGGTGGGTAATTGCCCATTGTGCAATGCTAAAAGGTTAAGTGCCTCTATAATACCCTGCCTCCTTTATATGATGACTACCTGTCCAGTAAATCTTTGTATGATCTTCTTGGTAGAAAACATCTGCAACCTAAAGATAATCTAGCCTGCAAGATATGGAATCTAAATGTTATCCCTAGAATCCAATTCTTTATTTGGAAAATGAAAAACAACATTCTTCCTTTTAGTGGTCATCTTGCTAGATATATCACTTACATTGATCCTGTGTGTACTTTGTGTAATAGGTCCTCTGAAACAGGAGAATACTCTCTCATGCATTGTAGCTTTACTAGAGCAGTCTGGTCTCTTTGCTCGCCAAATCTGGATAACTCCTGCAATGGTTTCAGCAATCTGGCTGACTGGTGTCAAAGTTGGTTCTCTAGGGGCAAACCCACAAACTCCATGGGGATCGTGGGCTAGTCTCTGCGGCACCATCTGTTGGTTTATTTGGAAAACCAGATGTGATAGGGTGTTTAGAATTGTTGAACCTTGTTCTAGATATACTAGTAATCAAATAATTGAGCATCTGACTACAACTATGAGAGTCCATCATATTCATAGAACTAGAATTATTGGTAGAAGGATAGCAGTTACTGAAACTTCTCTACCTCTGAATGTTTCCTTTGTTTTCAATTCAACTTATGATAATACAACAAGTCTAACATGAATTGGTGTTTGCATTCTAGGTCCCTCTGGAGAGACCATTGGAAGAATTACTAGAAGTATCAGAGCACATGGAAGAGAAGAAGCAGAATGCATCGCAGCTCAGGATGCTCTAGAGTGGGCAGTGAATCTACAATGCAAAAAGCTAAATCTTTTGGGATGTAACCAGAATATAATGAAAGCTCTTCAAGGAGGGACAAGAAGAACTAGCTGGAAACCAAATGCTAGAATGGACAATCTAATTTCAAGTTTGGAATCTTTTGAAAGCTCTCCAAAAGCTTGCCAGAGCTGGAGAAAGATCTCAAAGTCCTCATATATGAGAGGCTCCTTCCCTTTTTGCTATTTTTCAATAAATAAAAAAATTAAAAAAAAAAACTCTAATAAAAATCGTTCTTCATCAAGATAAACTTTTAGACTCGTCAACCCTTCGAACTCCAGTGAGTCACCTGACTTCAAATTTCAAAATGGCCGATCCAAAATCCAATTAGCCTAAATGCAAGCAATGTAGTCAATATCGGCCGTATCAGCCGATATATCAGGGATATTTCGGATATCGGCCCAAAACGATACGATAAGAAGGATATCGGGGATACGATATTCGCCCGATAATATCGGCCGTATCGGTGGAATATCGGCCGTTTCGGTCAAATATCGGCCGTATCGATCGATACGAAATTTTCCTACATTTCCCGATATGAGACGGTATTGGTCGTTTTCTATAAAGTTTAAGGTTAATTTTGGCGAAGAAAGTCTTCCAGGTGGTAGTAGAGGTGCATGTAGCTCTCGAAGCAAGTTAATAAAGTTATTCTTTTGTTTTTTTGATAAAATTGATGTTATCTATTATATCTTATCCGAAAATGTGTGGAGAAAATGTTTAATATAAAATTATAGTCTCTAAATGTAGAACCGATATTATACCGACATTTCATCGATAATATCCCCGATATAAAATCGTACCAGTGTATCGGTCCCGCCCGAGATGAACCGATATCCGATATTAACTGCATTGAATGCAAGTGTGTACGGTGACTAGAAAATAATCAGCTTACACTTTATATATTATTTTAGTTGGGGGACCTTCTTTTGGATTTCGACCATGTTTGGTCTCTGTGCACAAAAAAGCTCGGTATTCTCAATGCTTCGGCATCCGTACAATCACACAGGACTCGAAAAGTCAAACCGATTTTACTTAATCTATCGCACTACCAACACCTCATCGTATTCGACCTCCTAAATTAAATTCAAAATTTAACGTACAAGAATCACTCGTGATTAGTGATTAATACCGTCTTCCATTGGTTAATTTGTCCTTTCATTTTCTTCACGTGACACCAATTTAATTTTCAAAATACCATTCCAGATACCAAAATACATACTAATTAAATCGGTCTAGATAAGCGACACGTTTCAATCTCAACGGCTAAAACCAGCACCAAAATCCTTTATTTCTTTATTTATTTTCCCTCTCATTTTCCCTTAAAAAGCGGAAGATAATCTATTCGACCTTATTAATTCCGAAATATACCCATAACCGCTCCAAATTCAATTCAATAAAAATTTATCACCACATTTTGATATTTATCCTGGTTCCATTTTTTCCCCTTCATACTTGATCATCTTTTCCAATGGGAATTTTTGTTACACAAGAAGATGAATCGAAGTCAGAGTTGGTAAGAAGAATATGTTCAGCGTTAACATCATCGACAGTATCACCGTTTAGGCATATTGCATGTATTCATCATAATCACTACCAGAATATCAGATCATCTTTCATTGATTGGTATTTTCTACTTAGAGTAAGTCGTTGGATTTTAATGCTTCCTTTTTTGTTATTACATTATGCTTTTGAGTCTGGGTTTTTCTGAGACTGTGCTAATATGGTGGGATTAATCAGGTTGAAGAAAATGCAGGAATAGATAAGATTCGAAAGCAATATCGTAAACTTGGTATGTGCTTGTTTTTATTTGATTTCTGATATGATTTAGGATTTCTCATGCTTTTCTTCTCGATTAATTGCTCTGTTGGTGTCTTGTTTTGTAGCTTTGCAACTTCATCCTGATAAAAACCATCATCCAAACGCTGAACTTGCATTCAAACTTGTCTCTGAGGTCAGATTCTACTACCAATATATTTTTCAATTGCCATAAGAATTTAGTTTTGTTGAAGATGGATTTAAAAATGTATGCATATTATGGTAAACTAGTAAATGGGTCCGAGCGCCATGCATATGCCTTGAATAGGGAAAGGGTCTTATTTGAGTAATCAATTGCAGGCCTATATATGTCTCACTGATAAGGCGAAAAGAACAACATTTGATTTCGAGAGAAATAAAAGAAGTAAATGTGAAGAATGCGATAAAGCACGTCGACCACGTAGTAGCGGCTATTTACATAAAGATGCAGTAAAGGAAAATACTAAATGTTCAAGAGAAGTACTGAAAGAGACATTTATACGAGAAAGTATAGTAATTCAGAATTGTTTGAGAACTCATAAAGCAACATCAAAGTTGGGAGAAGATTGCCCGGTGTTTGATCCGGCGAATTATACGTTTCAAGATTACCCTCATCGCAGAACTCAGCTTAGTCACAGGTACTCCGTAGACTATAATTTGTATCCGAGAAAAGAAAATGCTCCAATGTTTAATCAAACAATAAGAGGAATAAAATGCGAGTCTCCCGTATTTAATTGGTTCCGTAGGAGATCTGCTGGAACCACATTGCTTGTTTAAGTTCCAATTGGTGGTTGTTGTTAATCCGAAATTCGAAATTTGTAGTTCCAAATTGGTTATTGCTACACATACTCGTATTTTCAAACATTGGACTTGACAAAATTGTTAGATTATTTTTTATGTTTTGTTATAATCAGTCTCGATTTTTTAGTTGATATTGTGCTTTGGTATATATTAGACAAATTCCAGAGATGAACTTCTAATCGAATTTCCACACACACAAAAATATTTATATATATATGTATATCGACTATTACAAGGTTAGAGAAAGGAGACTTTCAAAACGTGGAATGCTCATGTCAAGTTGAATAATGTATAAGTATGAGGTATGGATAATGGCAGTGAGTTGGCTTTACATAAGTATGTTATCTGACGACTTTCAAAACGTGACCTCTATAACTTGACAACAACTACGGCATTTTTCTCATTCTAAGTTTTCAACTTTGTCTGTTCATCAAATTCAACATTTTCACGTTTCATCTCTAAAAATGCATACAATTGGAGTAGAATCAACTGGTTTGAAGTCACAGTTCATTCAAATCTGTCCGATCATTTCAAGGTCTGCTCAATGTAATAATCATCCTCGCCGCGGCCAGGCACTCGTGCAATTTTTTGTGTATTGGTATCTCATTCTTCAACATCAAGTAAGTGCATATATGGTTTTTGACCTTGTTTTTCTGTACTTATGATGGCTACCTTGATTCTTCAAACCATAATTTCTCTATGCATGGGTGAGGATTGACAGGTTGAGGAGAATGCAGAAATTGATAAGGTTCGAGAATACTATCAAAAACTTGGTATGTATTCTTGGTGGATTTATATCATTAAATTTCAAAAAGCCTTCTCTGTTCTGTCAAGGTCTAATTATTGGAGCAGTTTTACAACTTCATTCAGGGAAACACCACCACCATCACCCAAACTCAAATAAAGCAAGAAGATTATTGTTCGATTTCGAGAGGCTTGATAGTCAGAAGTTCTGCCAAAGAGATAAGACAGTTCAATCAGAAATGCGTAATACTAATACAAGAAGAGAGGCACTTAGGAAGAGATTTATAAAGGAAAATATGGTAATTCAGAATTGTGTGAAAGTTCAAACAAGTACACGTAAATTATTAACACGGCCATCGCCTAAACAAGAAGCTAACTACCCAATCTTCAATCCGTTGAACCATCTCTCTCATGGCTATCCGCACAGAAGAGCTCGACCTATACTACATAATCATTAATCACATAAGAAACTTCAATGAACCAGCAAAGGAAGAGCAGGATGGGTCCGCAGTTAGTCAAGGAAGAGCTCGAACTACTACATAATTCTTTTGTCTGGGCTTGTAATCTTTTTTTTGAACGATTTGTTGGGCCTTGATTTTTCTCGGGGACCATGGTTTTATTTTGGGTAAAGACATTAGAAGTAAATCTAGATCACCCCTTGTCTAGATATTATATTAATACCTAAATTATCCTCCTGATTAATTTTGGGTGATGATTAGCTAGTGTTAATAATAGTTAGTGTAATGATTAGTGAGATGATTAAGTTAAAGATAATTAGTGAGATTAAAAAATCAGATGAGTTTTTTTTTAAAGAAGTAGAATTATTGAGAGAGTAAAGTTAGAGAAGATGAAGAAGGAAAACATGAAAAACGATGGATTTTATCAACCACAACCGGAGGAAGGGTATTTGGGTACCCAGGTATGCTTCAAACTTAGATAATGTTGGTTGAATTGTTCCAAAACTTTCAAAAACATGAAATTTTTTATATAAATCTGGGCCAGTTCGGTTAACCATATGTCAACAACATGTAACCGAACACATCTGAAAGTGTAGTTCGGTTACCATATGTCAAGAACATGTAACCGAACACACCTGAAAGTGTAGTTCGGTTACGTTTTCCAAACACGCAGGTTACCGAACTCGCTCGTTAATGGAGGTTTTAGTCGTACAGTGCAATGTTCGGTTACCTAGGATAAAATGGTAGGTAACCGAACTTTGAACTTGACAATTTATTTGAGTACATCTTGTGTGTTCGGTTAGTTCGCAAACTTCAACGCAACCAAGTTCCCAACCGAACTTCAGGTTAAAAGTAACCTAGTGTTAGAAGTTCGGTTGGTTCGCAAACTTCAACATATTTTGCGAATCAACCGAACTGGGCTTATAGGTAGAGTTCGGTTACAAAGAAAACTTAATAATTTTGCGAACGAACCGAATTTATGGACTTGTATTGTTCTAATACAAGGAGTTCGATTAAAAGTATTTTTTTGCGAATCAACCGAACTTTGAGTTCGGTTAAGAAAAAAATAATTTGTGATAACCGAATCTTTTACTGAAAATAAAAACTCCATTAAACCTCTCTGCAACTTCCATTTTCAACTCATTTTGATGATTAGTTCTCATTTATTCAACCAAAAACGAATGACAAGTAATGGGTTTGTGAGAATATCTTTGTTAATGTTTTAAATTAAGCTATATATATAGTGGTGGTGGTGGTAATCGGAGGTGGTGGTGGTAATCGGTGGTTGTTGGTGGTGATAATTGGAGGTGGTGGTGGGCGGTGGTGGTAATCGGTGGTTGTTGTTGTTGGTGGTGGTAATCGGCGGTGGTGGGTGGTGGTGGTAATCGGTGGTTGGTGGTGGTGGTGGTAATCGGCGGTGGTGGGAGGTGGTGGTGAGAGGAGGTGGTGGTTACATATATATATAGAGAGAGAGAGGTGGTTATTGTGTTGGGTTTAAATTAAATTAGATTAAGGGTAGGTTAGTCATTTCAATGTTCTAGGACACCCCTTATAACTATAGGGAGGGTGGCCCAATAAGATCATGGTCCCCCAAAAAAACCATGATCCCTAAAAATCATTCTTTTTTTTTTTTTGCTAAGAAGAACTCGAACTACTACATAATTCTTTTGTCTGGGCTTGTAATCGAGCTTCTACTTTTTGTGACTGGGCTAAAATTAGGGCTGCACAAAACCGACTCAACCCACCAACCCAACCCACACCCGCCTGAAATTACCCGCACCCGACCCAACCCATTTAGGAGCGGGTCGACTATGGATCACAACATCAAAACCCATCGTATGGTGGGTCGACTGTGGGTGACAACTTCCCTCACCCGACCCAACCCACCCACCCACCTAAATATTTCTAAATTAATGCTAACCCTTAGATTACCTATCCTAGATGAACGACATCCATTGAAGTGATAATATATAATGTCTAAACCTAATCATCGGTAGCTTCTCTTCACTGAAGAGTCTTCAATCAGTTCCCTTCAACGGCAGTCTCAGAGGCTCAGTTTATTTTTTCATTTTCTCTTCCCTTTGTAAATCAAATCACAGCATCACCATCAGCAATCAATCAACATCGTCACCAGTAAACCAACAACCAAAGGTGAGACTAGAAATCATTGTAATTTGTAAATACTAATTAGGGTTTTGTTTCCTAAGATTGATTTTGGGTTGGCTTATTTCAATTGGGTTCTTAATGTAATGTTCATTGTATTTTATGGTGGGTAACCCACCACCCATCCGATCCAACCCACCTTAATGTGGGTAGGGTGAAAATCGACCCATTGTAATGTTGGGTTGGTTGTGGGTGACAACTTCTGTTACCCACCATCAGTGGGTTGGGTGACGGGTGAGGCCAAACCCGACCCGACCCAACCCATGTGCAGCCCTAGCTAAAATCAGCTGGAAGCTACAGAGTAGAGGTCATTTTCTGTTGACTTACCTTGACTCTTGTAATCCGGCACCAGTCTTTCCTTTACCTTTATATATACTTTTGTAACGGCTTCTTAATGGGGTTTACTCAATAAATATTTTTCTAGATTTGTATAGATTTAAAAAGAATCGTGAAAAATAATAATTTTTGGAGAGTTCTACAGAGTTGGAAAAATACTTGCAGAGTTCTGTAGAGTTGGCCTAATTCTTGTAGAGATTTGTAGAGTTCTAAAACGTTACGAAAACAAGATTTCTGGAGAATTGTATAACAACCAAGCATGACAAATCTAGATATTTGTATAATTCTATAAAATTTATCCTATCAAAAACAATTCTTGAAAAACATTGATTGCAAATTAAATTGAGCAGCAATCATAATCTATACGCTTTAGCCATTAACGGAAATTTTCATTTCAACAAATAACATAACCAAAAAAGTTTGATCGTATCATATGTATCACATATTTATATATATATATATATAAATATAAATATCACATTTAGGATATAACTAAAAATAATAGAGAGAGAGAGAAATGGATCAAGAGTATACGTGCAAGTGCTTGCATCAACTTGAAATAAAAACAAATAATATCAAAAAAAAAAAGATAATAATGAAGTTTCAAATTTTTGTAGAAGTCCCCCAAAATCTTTCATATTTTGCAAGACTTTATCTAAGACAAAAATACACATAAATGTCATTCAAAGTCTTAAAAATTGGTAAGTATGCAAAGTTTTTAAATTTTCTTGTTTATAACGAGTAACACAAACTTTGAACGAGATTTTTGATGCTAACACTTCAGAGAAAATACAAGCTCTTTTTATTGATAAATCTAAGAAGGATGTCATGATTTGTATGCCTTCCAAAGATGGCAAGTTCTCAGTTAAAAGTGCCTATAAATTGCTTACAAAAACGGACAGAGAAGTACAAGTTAATGGTATCTCAGTTAATAAATTGGTGTGGAGGAGATTATGGAACTGCAGAGCAGCACACAGAATAAAGTTGTTTGCATGGAAGTGTATCAGAGACCTTCACAATACAAAAAACATGCAAGCTAGATATAATGTTGACATTGAGAATCATTGTGACACTTGTGAACACTTTGATGAGACAGTGGAACACATTATCTTCGAGTGTAGTCATGCCAGGAAGGTCTAGAAGGAGATGAATATAAACATAGATCTATCAGACAACAATTTCATACAGTTTCATAATGGGTAATAAGCTGGTTTTCAAATATTTCACATATAGAGGAGCGCCTGTTGTACGCTTTCATGATAGGAGCTTGGATATTATGGAAAGACAGATGTGATGTTGTCTTTCAGGGAGTATCTCGAAACCCAATTTCATCCATGCACAAGATCCTTTATTATCTATCTCCATATATGCATGCTTCTGCATCTCATTCTAGCATTCAAACTGTTGATAACCATTCTGAGTGGAAACCACATGAGAGTGGAACTAGCAAAATTAATGTTGACGCATCTTTTGATATTGACACTAACCAATTGGGAACTTGTCTTGTTTTACGAGATCATACAGGTACCTGTAATGGCATCAAAGGGAGTTATACAAATGGAGCATTAAGCGCAGAGGCTGGAGAATGCATGTCAGTGAGGGAGGCGCTATCTTGGGCAAAGCAGAAGCATCTAAATAACATCCACACTGAAGCTGATGCTAAGCTAGTCATTCAATATATCACTGGAAGTTCTCTGTTGGTTCAGTGGGAGAATAGGAACATAATAAAGGAGATTAAAAACCTTACTTCATGTTTTAATAGTTGTGTTTTTTCTTTTGTGGGTGGAACTAATAATCAAGTAGCTCACTCTATAGCTAATTCAGTCAGAAGGACAACTTCAAATATTGAAGCATATGAGTCTTTCAATCCTGAACTATGTATTCTTCTGGCAAAAGACATGCAAACCTATCTCAGCTAACAACTCAATAAATTTCTTCTTTATCAAAAAAAAAAATACTTACAAGGAGTTTTCTAAAGTATACAACCAGTAATACAATATTTTGGAAATCTATTAAAGTCTCTGGAAATCAGAAAAAGTATTTATTGAGTAAACCCATGTAAGGCTTTATCTTTTCCGACACATTAACTAATAATGATAATATATAATAATATGATTTCAGGTGAATTCTTTCTGTTGTGGTTAAAAGATGAACAAAGCTCTCTTCTTAAAGCTTCTGGGCCCACCGGAGAATATTTAGACCAATAAGAATTCATGGGGCACCCTTTGTCGTCTCTTACACGTATTTTACTACCCACGTAGTCTAGGTTTCTTCTCCACAAGATAATTTTTTTTACTACCCACGTACTGACGTACGTCTAGGTTTTTTCTCCACAAGATAAAAAAACCTAAGCGGCGAAAAAAAACACTCTAGGTTTCTTCGTCACAACCACCAGTTACATATACTAAACAAATCGATATTTCGAGTTTTGTAAGTGGATTCGAAACAGGTTTGTCTAAATAAATTTAGGATTCGAAGTTTTGGTGATTTTTTGTTAAACAAGTAATCTCTTCAATTCGTTTGGTTTTGAATTGTGATTGTTGGATACTCTTTTTTTCCTGCCTCTCTATCTTATGTCCCCGGTCTCTCTAACCCCTCCAAGTCTCTTTTAGTCTGCACTTCGTTCATCCATTTCTTATTCATTATTCGTATATTTTGCTTCGATTATTGGTTTGTTTTGCAGGTGCGATTTTTATTCAAAAGAATAAACAATAAGAAAATCTATATTCTTGGTTAAACCTAAACCTATTATCCTTTGGTTTGTTTCTTTCTTGAATATCTTTATTTTTTATTTCAGGAGTTCTTATTCATCGTATGTTTTGTTTTAATTATTAGTTTTGTGATAACTATTTATGGATCATTATCACCAGCTTAGTTAGGACAGTAAGATCACTTTTAATACGGACTTGGACATTTGAGTGCAAATTCTCTCAACTCCGATAATTATACAAGGAAGTTACACCAACAATCCCTGATGTTTTTTTTTGTTTTACTTTGTTTCCGTTGCATATGGTGTTGTTTCTGGTGGTGAGTTTCAACGAAGTGCATGTAGGTCAGATTGACAATTGGAAGAGAATGTTAAAAGTTAAAAGTAATACTTTCAGAAAAGAACAATTAGAAAATGTAAAAGAGGCGTTGGTTCAATTGACCATAAAGATTTATTTTATTTACGTTATAATTTTAGAAAGATCATCGTAATTTTCTCTTCATTTATACAATTCAATTATGTATTAGAAAAATATGATGCCTTTCTAACTGCGATGACCTTTATATAGTTTGAGTACCATTACGCATTAATGTTCCATTTCCTTAATGGATGTAGGCATCTTGAAATCATGTTTAATCTAAGGCATTTGGAATGGATCATATGCCTTCCAAAAGTTGTGGTAAGGTGCTATTATAGGGTGTTATTCAAATTGAGTTCAAGTAAGGAGTGCAGAGTTCATTAATTGCAAGATTATTTGTCCTCGATCAAGGAATATCAAGAGGAATATGAGAAGATATTAAGGCTTAGAAGATTTGCATCTCTTGGGAACACTGCATTAAGTTATCCATATTGACATCCTCTCACAATCATCAAAGTGGGTAAATTTCCAACAATTACAACTCTGCCACAATTTCATTTATCCATGTATTTGAAATCTTAAAATGGTAAGTTTCATATTTTCAGTAAATAGGTATTTTTGTAGTTGATTCATATAATAGGTAACACGATGTGGAAGTTCCTGATGGAAACAGAATAACATCGACAAGTAAGATGGATGAAAAGTTAGATCAGTTTTTCTCTTTTATCGCAACTTTATCCCATTACTAGTATGTAACCCATGCTAAGCACCGGGACTGGTGGGAGTTTCCGATTGGTGTGGCGTTCCACCTACACCCGTGGCCCAAATTTATTGGAACATCTTTAAATCGAAGGTGCATTTGGTTAATAAAAATACCCAAACAATAAAATTTGTGAAGTGTTAACTTTGGCATGCTGTTGCAAGTTTTTTTAAATATACCGAATCTTCATATTTATCTACCTGGAGGTCCAACTGATATGCATATCGCGTTGCATAATTGGAAAGGACCGGCAATTATTTCACATATTCTTGTGTTTTCTTTTTCTCTGATTCATTAAAAAAAATTCTTTACTAAATTTTAATATTATACCACACTTTTTTCTGTGATCGGTTCATTCCAGAATACTAATAATTTCCAGCACTCGTTACAGATTTAGGGTTCACTTAAAACATACTTAGGTCTCATAATTATTCTTTGTGGTACCGCCTGTTGCTATAGAGTGGTCTAAAAGCACATACTCCTTTAGTATTTTGAAAGTGGAACTCAACTGGTTGATAATTATGTTATATACAAATGAGATACAGATATTGATATCTTCATGTTACATATTAAGGGTTCACTTAAAACATACTTAAGGTCCCATATTTATCCCACGTGGTACTGCCTGTGTTTTACAGAGTGGAATGAAAATTTGGTGTATAAATTTACCAAATATTTTGATGGTCAATGAGAACACTTGTCCAGTTTACTAGAAGAAGAAGAAGAAGAAGAAGAAGAAGAAGAAGAAGAAGAACTTGACCTCCATATCAGCTTTAGCTTAGTTTGGAAAGTCCCATGAGCGAAGTTACGTCAGAAAGTAAAAGTAGCATATGATTTATATATAGTTTTTGCACATATTATCAAACATGTTTTTTGAAATTGGTTTTCTTTATCCGGTTCATCTTCAATCTCAATTTCTCAAAATCTTCTTGTTCTTGGACCTGGTTTGAACCCTTTTGCACCGTACAACATGGGTAATCATTCCTCTCGTTAAAATTCTCCTTTAATGTTCATATTTAGATTTTTGATTTGTGTCTTAACGTACATTCTTAGTGTTTTAAAACAGTTGTACTCTTAGAATCGCTTTAAATTGAGGAGAGTTTTCATCCGGATTTCTGATGTGAAAAATTGGATAAATCAACACTGGAAAAAAAAATGGGTCATTCGCTTAAGCGAAATATGTCTAGTAAGCGGAGGAGAATGTTTAGGTATGATGTTGATAATACGAAGAGAATGCGATTCTTATAATTTATCAACTGACTTTCCAAATTTAAAAGTACTGCGAGCATTCCATGGAGAGAGTTCTTTGATTTGATATGTTAAAACAAAAACCTTTTCACAAATTGGATTCCTTTGTATGATCGAGGAAACCACGTCCCAATTGGGATACAGACTACCCATGAATCAAAACAAACCCTAACCAAGCAGATTAAATAAGAGCGATCGATTTCCGTGTTTAATGAGAAAAAAAAAACATTAATGAACATAGTGCTTTATTAACAAAATGGAAGACATAAGTAGATAAATCTTCCTTTATCGACTTTACAAAATTGGCCAATTGAAGCCTAATTATAATAACATAATTAAGATAAAAGGATCACTTACCTGATCGGTGAATAGGAAGAACCAAGGTTATGTTACTATCCAAAATTATTATACTCACATGTTACAAATGCCCAAACCAAACGGGAATATGAATCCTCGATACACTTGCCCATCAAAATTATTAGCTAAAACCCTACTCGACCCGCAGCAAAATTGAAAAATAAAATATGAATTACATAATCTCTTAAAAACTGCAACATCCACATATTCCAACCAGGCGCAATATTGCTAAATATTGGAAATTGACATTAAAAGTGTTTAGGTTAAAATTACATAAAGGGAATATGAAATCTCACCCCAAGATATTATCGCCTTGACCCCGGGATGCAACTTAAAGTCAATAAATTTTGTTTCTGTCTTAGCTGAGTTTCCACACTTCACCACTTCAACTTATGTGAGTTAAATCTCATCCAATGATCGGTAATCAAATCTGACTTGCCGATGAAGCTTCTTTTATTGCCATTCAATTTTTGGTTTTTCTTTTTATGTACAATACACTTTTGCTCTTTCTCAGATGATGATTGTCTAAGAGAAAAAAGTCAAATTGTCCTTACTTTGTTATATAGTCACATTTAAGTGATTAATATCATACAACATTCTCACAATCTCTTCTCACATTCTCATTAGTTTGAAAAAATTCACAAAACCCAGAACTTAAATGGAATAAAATTTCCCAAAACTAATTGGGTTTTCAAAGTTTCTGATACACTAAAAAAATTGTACATACCCTACATAAATTCATGTACACTGTGAAATTGAGTTGTAATTTGATACAATACATACATACATATGTTTACATTTTAGACCTCCCCACAAATTTCTCATGCACCATGAACACAGTGCAACGCTAGTGATTATCAGTGACACCAGTTGCTAGATGTGCACTAATAAAAATCACCTTCAACATTTACAATCGAGAAAAAAAACTTTAGATGAAACGATTATGACTTTAGGAAAAAGTGATGACTTTGTAAATAGGGTTATAAAGGAGAAACAAAAACCCGTCATTATCACTTTTAGAGCCAAATGAGGTGCAAAACTATGTGAGATTCCATCAAGTTCACGTTCCCAAATATGCAGAGGTTTCAGTCAATTGAACCATCTATTAAGTAATCTATGCATTTGGATCAAACCTCTCGTATGTTGCATAACTTGCACTCCTTGTGCTAGATACACCAGGAAACGTTTTTGACACGGTCCAACTCTGACTGCCAATTTTCTCTTAGGCATGATAACTTCTGCTTTTGAACCATAGGGCGCAAAGGTCCTGAAATTCCTCAACCTTCAAAGACCCCAAAATTTAACCCCATCGTCAAAGGTCTTGAAATTCCGTCAAACTTTAACCACATTGTCAAAGGCCTGAAATTCCGTTAGTTACACCGTGTCTTCCTGCCCATCGAACAAAGCACTTGCAGATTATTTTCTCTCTCTCACCCTCTGAACATATTTGGGGGCGTCTTGCAATCTCATTAGCATGTAATCCATCTGTGAGTTTTGGTTGTGCAGATAACCGGAAGACACTGGCCATGGAATATGGCTGCTTCTCAAACTTTCAACAAAAGTCTACTTTTAAAACGAACAATATACTTGTACTCACTTCTACGACTAAAAGCGACGAACAAATCACTAAGGCTTACAGGGGAAATTCGTTTTAAGAGCAGCGACAATCAAATAGCTGTTGCACAAACCAAGTCAAATCAAATACATCTGTAAGCTCCATCGGTAACTACATTATTAAAACTTCGTTAATACATAATTTTTACTTCTGGAAATTTTATTCAGTTGGATGCTAGGGACACGCACAACAATAAACATATCAGAATATTTGCTAAGTTCATCTTTATTGGGATGAACTGCAAGATTATATATATACATGGGCAGAATATTAACAATAAACTGCCAAGTAATAATACATAGGGTTATTTACTCTATCATTGAAATGGAAAATGAAGGCTTGATTGTGGAAATTAAGCTAAGAAATTGAAGCCTGGTTCACCAATTTAGGAACCAATTTCGGATTTTTTTGTTTTTTGCTTCCAAGTGCAGAGATAACCATGATAGTGCTTGTAACAACAAAAGTATATGTGTGGAGAGAGTATTAAGAAAAGAATATTTGGTTGATGCTCCTAAATAATTCCCAGGTTTCATGCTTCTATTCACAATTTTCTTGGTTGTATTAGAAACTTATCAACAGTTGATAAGGAAGCATGAACGGATGAGTAATATTACCTTGTTGTTGTTCAATGCGAGTGGACAATCACATCATTAACTAACATAGACCTTTGGTGAAATAATTAATGACGCATCACCAAATTCCCACTACACATTTGCATACAGATAATCATCGCAAACTGCTTGCAACTCTTTCAGCGACTTAAGCATAACCACAGTTCCATATAAAGTTAAACCACCAGCCATGCACTTTTCCAGATCCTTGGCTCCGTGATCACAGCTCGCTAACCATTGGCAACAGACCTAATACAGAAATTGAGAAGCCACAGAAACCATCAATCATGAAATTTAGTACCCAAAGAATTTTCACTGACCAATGTCAATGCGTCTCTTTTGTAGATCCTTTTTTTGAAAGAATTGAGACACCAATGGAGCAAAGTGATACACCTGCAAGGAAAAACCGAAAGGAACTGAGTGATGTCATTAGTGATACATCAAAAGAACCATCTGAAGTTTTGCAAAGGTTAACATAGAACACTAAAAAGAAAGTGCTTTAGAACACTAAAGAAAGCGATCCTGGTCAGGGAAGGCTAAGACGGCGCCTCGCATATGGGTAGCGAGAGGGCGCTTATGCCCCGACGTGTTTTAAAAAAGTTAATAGCATCAACATTTAAGAAAGTATCCATAGTAAAATTCATAATATTTACAGGTAATTGTTTACCGTGCCCATCGTAACCATGGTATTTATTCCTTATGCTGCCTCTGCAAATGCACAATTAAAGCGAGGTCAAAAATTCATTCAATAGTTCCTAGTTCTTTATAATAATAATTACAATAATTAAATGGTCACCCTCAATAACGCGGCCGCTGAATAGAAACTTAAACTGAAAGCCCAGACAAAATGAGCACCTAGGAAAGAAAGACCATATGCAGATAACGAAGAACCATAAGACTGAATTACCTGGGATGCCTGTGCCCATAAAAAGTCACGGAGTCAGAACTGCTTTCTTTCTTACTCATACTGGATATCCAGGGAGGGGAATCGCGCCTTGAATATTTATTGTCAAGGCTAGTGGCAAAAAAATAACATATGATTTTTCTTCTTTTTTTAATAAAATACCATATGCTTCAAAGGGCTTTTTTTAATAAAATACCATATGCTTCAAAGGGCTTTTTTTAATAAAATACCATATGCTTCAAAGGGCTAGAATTGCCAAGTTTACCCATTTAATTTACCTATGTGACTATATGACAATAATATATATCTACCTAAGCTGCTAAGAGAAGCATAAAAGAGTACTATTTACAGATCATTATAAAAAAGGATGGAATTGTACTATTTACTTATAAAAAAAGGAGAATTATCGGTTCAATCTTTACTAATGCTAGAATTGTTGGCGTTACTTTGCTACACGCTTTTTAAAAGTACGCCTAGATCATGCTGCATATTGCGATCTAATATTGGAAGGCATGTAAGGTTTCCGTCCAACTCAAGTAAATGAACCATTTTTGGGAGTCGAACCCACAACTACATGGTGGAGAACCGTTAAGATAGCAAATTCCATATCCTAGTTAATAATAGAGGGAGGGATTTAATATAACGAACTTGAGTACAAATGATTTATTATAAGCGTAAAGGGATATCAAATAGAAAACTAACCTTGTAACAATATCATGAGACACCATCCCCTTTGACAAAGAAGAGGGTAGCACTCTTAAAAGTCAATTAAACTCCATGTAAGGGGCCTCGTAGCCAAGATAACATTTTATCAACAGATATTTTCCCATCGTTAGACCCATCCATTTGTAGTGACACATCCCTTTGTTGTAGGTCCTTAAAGTGAAGCCGAATTACTTGACATATAAATGAGTTAAAACACATATGAACTACGACTGACATGTACACTACAATTATTATGAATTTCCTTTTAGCTGGCTTTGTAATCAGCACTTCAGCCCCAAGTTTCAAGTCACCTAATTATTACTTATTACTTATCAGACGAAGAAAAAATAAACTATTGTTTTCAAATTGGAACAAAGCCGGCTCAAGAAGGACCTCTATAAAACTTATATGTCCATGATTGCAAATTACAATGGTTGTAATTAAGGATGATGGACTCGCTCCAGAGAAATATAGTTCAACGCCATGTTGCCATGACCTTTATAACTAATACCAACATTACCATTAGCTCGTATAGGTATAAACGTATGGTGACGCACAACTTCCATACCTTAATCTGAGAGCACGGTGAGAGGGTGGTCATCAAGATTTTGTCATCTTTTGAGCTCTGGGACTTAGATTGGTGAGAAAACAACCAGAACCTCTAGCAAATTCATCAGTCTGCATGACGGATACCTGACTATAGACTTTAAGGTAGCCGGCAAGGGATAACAGATTAAGGTATTGTCCATAAGCATTACGCCATTTCCCTTCCCAAATAAAGCCCATAACTACTTTCATCCTACTGGCATGATGTATCCATAGCATCTTGATACTTGTCATAAGTACAACACACAGTAGCAAACACGGGATTGTATTACTTTGACAAACTTATTCAAATAAAAAATTGTAAGAACGTAATGATTGAAATACCGCGCCTCTCTATCCATACGTAAGCAAAAGTGGAGAAGCTAATGTCCTTCTTGAAGATGCAAGCCAGTGTTCCTTTATTCAGATGCCAATCCTCGCTCTATAAATAATAAACAGTTTAAAGAAAGTGATAACTAAAATGAGCATCGCGACATTAGTAAGAGTTTACCTAATTTTCGTGTTCCTTGATAGATGATAATGATGATGGAGACAATGATGAAGATAATATTGTTACATTTCCTCACAAATTGGCATGTTCTAAATCTGTACCCATAACTAACTACCTGCATTGCTTCATATGCACACGATTCCCACATAGTTTTGCCCAACTCTATTAACCTTTATTAGAAGTTGAAAAATGGACACATACCTCCTAAATTGCTTTTTCCTCCTAACTACCTCCTAAATTGCTTTTCCCTTGTCATCAGATGTCTGCTAGTTTCAATGGTCCACAATTTAAAAGGTAGTATGAGAAAAGAAAGGCAGTATGAGAAAAGAATTAGGCTATACCATTGCACAGAAATGATTAACCAAAAATGGAGAAGGTTGATAATAAAGAATTGGAAATATT
Organism: Papaver somniferum; assembly: GCF_003573695.1. NCBI lineage: Eukaryota > Viridiplantae > Streptophyta > Magnoliopsida > Ranunculales > Papaveraceae > Papaver > Papaver somniferum. The sequence goes on from NC_039367.1 coordinate 71,135,729, forward strand.
AGACTATTCAAGAAAAAACAACCTTTCCGTCAAGTAAACAATGTTGGATGCACATTTGAGAAACAAAAGCTAATACAGAATCTAATTAACTGTTTTCTGGAGGCATCACACCATTCACCATGTACCCAATTTCTCCTCCATCTAACTAATGTAGTTCAAATCTTCTCTGGCACCTGAATGATACGATGACATAAAATGTTACATCATGAATGACTTTTTCCTTTTTGAATGAATGAGGCTTAACTGGACGGAGTATTCAGAAGGGAAAGAATCTTGGATCCACAACTTCATTAATGCACACGCAATGATAATATACCGATGAAGAGGAGCAGTAAATAGGGTAATACCGACGCAGAGGAGCAGTCAATATGGTAATTAGCTCCAATGACTCCAAAATAATGCTTTTAAAAGTTCCATTGTTCTTGACAGAAAGAAACCCAAAAAGTACATTAACCCCGCTTCTTTTGAACCACATTAACACCAGAAAAAAAAATACAAAATCCAAGACATGACCTTCGGAGTTTCGCCTGGTTTACTTTGCTTTGTTAACTGCCAACCTATAAACACAACAAAAGCAAATTATAAAAACCAAGTCTGAGAATAGTTCAAGTAAATTATGAGCCGAGTCTGAGAATAGTTCAAACATATTAGTTAAGACACAAAAAAAATATCTTGTTGACAGTATTAGAAGTCATTCATTTAGCTCTTCTGATCTCTATGGAGGGAGTTGAATTACCTATGACAGCTCCTTGCTCATGCACCATCACAGCAAGATCTTTGAAAAATCTGAACTTCACTAATTGGTTCTGCATCTCTTGGGTTCTCCTTGTTTTCTTTCTTCAATGATATTGCATTACTGAAAACATCTCATTGTCCAACCCACTTAAACATAGATTATGTTTGAATTTCAGCCTTCAACTGTTGGAAACATGAACTGTAATTAACCAAAACCACACGAAAATGTGTGATTGGTACTATTCGATTACCAACCCACTAACCAAACATAGATAGGCACGTCTTGGACTTGACCAATTTTGGTTTAAAACTGCAACACCAATTAACAATAAGCATAGATGTAGCAGTAGAGACGTTGATCAATTCGTACAATTTGTAATTCAGTAGAAAACCACCTTCAGTAGATTAGTTCAAAACCACCTTTTGTCATTGGAATTTGTAATTCCCCTGATTCATTCAGTAGGGCTCCCAGAAGAGAAATAAGCAACACTTGGGTGACAGCATAGTTCGAGAATTCAGTTATTTCTAGATTCCACTGAACAAAAATGAATTCTAGAGAAAACAAATAAGAAAACTTGAAACAAACATGGATAGGAGATGATGAGTTTACCTGTGACTTTACTTGCGCTCTATTTATACACAGTGAGAAGCAACTAATCTCCATGAGAAATAAAAACATTCAAATCAAAAGAATCGACAAAGTTAAATACTCAGAAGAAACATGAAAAAAAAAAAAGAATATGATTAGTCGATTACGGCACAGAATAAAATATCACTTTTAAAAGGACAGTAAAACATAAAAAGAATTAAAAAAGGACAGTAAAACATAAAAAGAATTAAAAAAAAATCGACCCGTTGCCTTAAGATTGGTTGGGTATCTCTTTCTGCTGGGTGCATTCCCCCTGGTCTTACACTTATGGACACTGATGGGGGAGCCCTGAGAGATTGTAGATTAACTACTTTCCCCAATATTGTCGATGGATTTCGTTGACTTGATAATTTGAAAGCTTGTTTGATTGATAGGTTGAGGCCTGCAATTCCTCTTCCAGAGATAGAAACATGTGGAGCGGTCAGGCTCCCTTCTTCTTCTGGTACACTCCAAGCAGATGCAAGTCTGCGTTGCTCCTATGGGAAGTATGGTTTGAGCCACTTAGCATTCCAAGGATGCCGGAGGACCTCGCCTTTTAGATTACGAAGGTAGTAGGAACCGCTACCCGCAACATCGTGTATTATAAAGGTCCTCCCCACGTAGGTGCTAATTTTCCCCATCTCTTTTCTTGATGATACCGTGGGATTGTTCTCAACACATATTGCCCTTCTACAAAATTCCGAAGCTTTACCTTTTTGTTGTACTCCCTTGCTAGTCTTCGTTGATAATTTTCCATCTTTTGTAATGCTGCTTCCCTTCTTCCTTCCAAGTCGTCCAATCTTTCTAACATCATATCTGTCGTGAGGTTTTTCTCCCAAGATTCGGTCTTCGTGGTTGGCATGAGGATTTCCGTAGGGATGACTGCTTCAGCTCCATAAGTTAGACGAAACGGGGATTCCCCGGTGGCGGATCTTCGCGTTGTCCTGTATGCCCATAACACATTGTGCAGCTGTTCACACCATCTCCCTTTATGCTCGTCTAATTGTTTTTTGAGTATAAGGGCGAGGGTCTTGTTGGTAGATTCCGCTTGTACGTTGCTTTGAGGGTATATGGGGGTGGACTTGTTCTTTCTTATCTTGAAAGTATCGAAGAGCATGTCTATATTTTTCCCCTGTAATTGCTTACCATTATCAAACACAATTTCAGCGGGTATACCGAATCTGCAAATGATGTTCTGGAATATGAAAGTAAACACATCCACGTCTCTGATCCTGGCCAAGGCCTTAGCCTTCACCCATTTACTGAAGTAGTCCGTGGCTACTATCAAAAATCGTCTTTTCCCTGATCCTTCGATGAAAGGCCCGACGATGTCTACGCCCCATTTTTCAAATGTCCACGGGCTATCGACGGAGTTTAACATTGTTGCCGGCGCGTGGATCTTTTTGGCGAAGCGCTGACATTCTTCACACCGTCGGGACATCCTCGCGGCATCCTGTATCATTGTCGGCCAGTAATATCCTTGCGTTTTTGCTTTGTCAGCTAGTGATCTCATGCCGCTATGATTCCCCGCGTCACCATAATGGATATCATTTAGAATTCGATGCCCCTCTTTCCGGGACAAGCAACGTAGTAATGGTCCAAGGAAGGATTTCTTGTACAGGACCCCATCCCGAAGATCATATCTTCCTACTTTGGAGAGTATCTTCCTAGCTTGTTTCTGATCCGCAGGTAAGCTTCCTTTTCGAGAAAGGCATGGATCATCACTCTCCAGTCATCTTCGTTGCTGAAGTCTTCGTCTTGATTTGCTCTTGACAGGATATCTCTTCGTCAAAGTCGTTATGGATGTCTTCTCCTACCTGGTCTTCGATATTTTCTTCCACTGTATCTTGATTGGTAGCGAAGGAGAATTGAGATGCAATCGAAGGCTCGTATACCCTTGCTATTTTAATAGCTTCGACGTTTTTATCCCTCAGCATGGATGATATATATGCTAGGGCATCCGCGTGCCTGAGGTCCCTTCTGCATAAGTGCCGGAACTTAATGTTCGGGATTTGCGATGCCAATGTTTGGACCAAGGCCATGTAAGCTGAGAGGGTGTCATCGTACACATTATACTCGAGCCCTATTTGCCGTATGACAAGCTGCGAATCACTTGTCAGCCTTACATCGGTTACCCCCATCTCTATTATTATACGGAGGGCATGTACGACAGCTTCGTATTCAACATGTTGTTGGTATGCTCTTTGAATTCTAACCTAAGTGCCTGTATAATCCTTTCTCCGTTGGGGTGATAATGACAATGCCTATTCCTGCTCCTTCCTTATTTTTGGATCCGTCGACGAAGACTTCCCATTGTCTTTGACTCGCAGGTTCGAGGATATCCATTGGATCCTTGTTTTCTTCCTCGGCTTCTGGTATTCCCTTAATCTCTTCGTCGTTGTCAAGGGGGAGGTCTGCTAAGAAATCCGCCAGAACTTGGGACTTCCGAGAATGTTGAATTTCATGAATGATGTTGAATTGGTCCAGATGGGTGTTCCATTTGGCTATTCGGCCCACTTTTCCCGTGCTTTTGAGGACTGCTTCCAATGGTGCTTTGCATGGGACCCTGACGAGGTGAGTTAGGAAGTAGGTTCTCAGTTTTGAGTAGCCCATACCAATGCGAGGATGAGTGTTCATCTTGTATAGTTCCTTTCCGCAGAATTGAGGGTCTTGCTGACGTAATAGATAGGTTGTTCTATCTTTGTATTGGTTTTGACCAACACTGCGCTGACTGCGTCTCTGTTGCTGCTATGTACAGTGCCAAAACCTCGTCAGGATCTGGCTTCTGCAGGATCGGATTGAGGCTAGGTGTTCTTTGATTTTTTGGAATGCTTCCTCGCATTCGCGGTCCATTCGAACCTGCTCCCTTTTTTGAGAATATTGAAGAAATGTTTGCATTTGTCCGAGACGGGCAATAAATCTGCCCAACGCTGCTATGGATCCATTGAGTTTCTGTACTTCCTTTAAATTCTTTGGGGACGGCATTCTACTATGGCTGAATCTTTGCTGGGTCTACCTCGATGCCCCTTTTTGTTACCAGATACCCGAGGAATTTCCCCGAGGTGACACCGAAAGTACATTTCTCCGGATTCACTTTCATGTGATGTTTTCTCATTGCTTCGAAGATATTCTCAGATCCTGGTGGTGATCTTTACGCAGCTTGCTTTTGACGAGCATGTCGTCAACGTAGACTTCTAAGGTTCCTCCAATCCATGGCTTGAAGATAGCATCGACCATCTTTGGTATGTTGCCCCTGCGTTTCGAAGTCCGAAGGCATTCTAGTGTAGCAATAAAGGCCATGTGGGGTGTAGAACGCTTGTGTGGCTGATCTTCTTCTGCCAGGGCTACTTGGTTGTAGCCAGAATGTCCATCCATGAATGACAGTTCTTCATATCCTTCTACTGCTTCTACCAGCTGATCTATGCTGGCAGGGGATAGCTGTCCTTTGGACATGCCTTGTTGAGATTAGTAAAGTCGATGCATATTCTAACCCCTCCATTTTTCTTAGGAACAATGACCATGTTGGAGATCCAGGTAGGATACTTGACTTCCTTGATAAATCCTGCGTCTAGTAGTTTCCGAAGTTCTGTTTCTACTGCCTCATGATACTCTGGAGCTACTTTTCGTATTTTCTGCCTGAACGGGGGCGTGCCCGGTTTGATGCGTAGTCGTGTTGGATTACTTTTGGGTCAATCCCCGGCATATCTCCTAGCTTCCAGGCGAACACATCCGCGTATTCCTTAAGTAATTTGGTTAAGAATCTTCCTTCCTTCGTCCATTATGGTCCCATTTTGATCATCTTCGGGTTTCTTCCGTTCCTATGTTGATTTCTTTACGGGCTCCACTGGTGTGAACACAGGCTTCGGATTTCCGAGGACTGGGACGTTCTTTAATTGCTATTTAGCGTGTTTCTGTTCTTCGCTGGTTGTTGAAGTACTTGTCTGTGCTTAGGACATTATCATCTTTCGTCAAGCCCTTCCCTGTAGTTTCCTTGAGGAACAGGTCTATGGCCTTCTCTTTCGCGGTTTCTTTATTTTTACTCTTCGGATTTTTCGCTGCTCTTCTTGCTCGTTGTTGATATGATCCTGAGTGGCCTGGCACTCTCTCGTAGTGACCGATCTCCCTTGATTTCCATTACTCCCTCAGGTGTTGGAATCTGAGATATTGGTGGTACGTTGCCGCAACTCCTTTGAGTTTATGTATCCATTTTCGTCCAATAATGCGTTGTAGGGGGAAGGGGTGTCCACCACACTGAATCGGGTTTCTAGTTTCATGGGCCCTGCGTTAACCTGCAACACGATGTCTCCCAAGGGCTTCGTGGCTGCTCCATTGAATCCGTAGATGGTGTATAAGAGGTCATTAACTGTTCATCATGGAGCTTCATCCGTTTGAATGCATCGTAAAATAGGACGTTTACGGAGCTTCCCCCGTCTATGAGGATCTTTTTGAGGTTACATCCAGCTACTGGTAGTGTTAGGACCAAGGGATCGTTATGGTCTTCCATATCTTCTTCGATATCCTCGGCATCGAAGATGATAGGAGATTCCATCCATCTTCGTGCTCGTCCACCTATCCCATCGACCTTATACAATTCGCAGCGGTCTTCGAATTGCTTCCGTAACCTCTTTCCTATCTGCGCTGTAAGTGAGGGCCCTGTGGCTTCAGAACACGAGATGGTGTTGATTGTTCGGTTTCCTTCCGGAAGTTGGACTGGTTTGGTTCGCTTGGATCTATCCTCGGTAACATCCTTTCGTACGTAATGTTTGAGCTCTCCCGCATCAATTAATTTTTGGATCATTATTTTAAGGTTCTTGCACTTTTCGGTCTGGTGTCCGTTGAAACAATGATATTCACAGTAATCTTTAGACTTCTCGGATCTCGGGGGCTGCTTTCCCTTAGACCATGGCCACTCCAGTTTTCCCTCCCTTTGATCTCTCGTAGGATACGAGCATAGCTAGCGTTGAGTTTCGTGTAAACTTGATCTTCGAATTTTCGGTCACCTGTTCTTCGTTCATCCCTTCGTTCCTTCCTATCTTCGTGAGGTCTCTCCACTGAGCAACTCCTTTTGGCCCCATTGGTTTGTTCCGCTGAATTGGTGCGGTGAGATCTCTGCGGATATGCCCTCGGGTTTTCCCGTTGAATTTCTTCAAGTCGAGCGTGCTTTTCATAATTATTCGAAGATCTCCCTCTGTCTTAGGCACGCTCCATGAATTCAACAAATAGGGGACTCATTCGGTCTAATCCCCATTTGTAGCAATTGATGCTTACCACTGGGTCCACGCTCCCTATGGCTTGGCAGATCTTGTGCCATCTGTTAGTGTATCCCTCGTGGTTTCCTTGTAGCCAATCGCTAGTGAAAAGAGCTTATCCATTCCGGTGTTTACAGTCTTGTTGTACATGTATGTTCTTAAGAATTTCTCTGCGAGTTGGTCGTATGAGTGGATGGAGTTGGTGGCAGATTATCAACCATGATAATGCCGATCCCTTCAGGCTTGACGGGAAGTATCTGCAGAGTACGGCGTCGTTCTGACCCCATCTAGCTAAGACACGGTTGTAATACCGAATATGTGCAGCAGGGTCGCTGGATCCATCATAGCATTCGAACGTTGGGACAGGGCATTTCAGTGGAATAGGGGTGTTGGCCAAGCGATGAGTTAAGGGCGTAGAGTTAGCTTCTCTCATGACCTCTTCTAACCTCCCCCCGCCTTGTCTATTTTTAATTGCCTGATCTCGGCCATCATCTCATCTCGTAGCTCTTCCATCGCGCGGTGGTGCCCTAAGTTCTTCTGCTCGTTATCTGATCTCCGTCGTCATAATCCGGGTCGGATACGCTACTTCCCCTAGTCGCGTCTCCATTAGCCGCTATGACGACTCTACGTCTCGGTTTGGCTCTGGTGCTTTGGAATTTGCTTCATCAAGTTGTTGGCTGGTCTTCGTGCTTAGAGCAATCCGCTCCTTTAAATCTTGATTTTCTCTGGCCAACAGGCTACAGCATCTGCGTAAACCTGCTGGCTCTTCTTCAGTTCTCAAGCTCAGCCATCAGTCGATGTGATTGGTTGGACCCCTGATTGGGAGTCCCAGCTCGTGCACTACGGCCATGGTGCCGCCTTCCTCTACGGTCTGCACTAAAGGTGGCAGAGGTTCAGCTTCGGTTGCTGGCATTTCCAAATCGGGGTGAGTGCCCCTCTGCGGTGCTAGAGCCGCCGGTATGGTTTTATTTTGATCATTTGTTGGTGGCATTCCGAAAGTTGGAAGGTGCACGGGTTGGTATGTTCTGGATTCATCCACCCTTTCTCTTGGTTGATGAAATTGATTCATAGCACAAGTTTTGCTAGCCTCTGCAGCCTTCGGGACTACCGCAGCCGCACCGTACTTTGTCGCCGCTGCTCTGAGAGCCGCGGATGCAACTGAATTAGCGTTCATAGGTGAAGTGATTTCCGCAGTATCTTGCCTTTGACTGGTCATTTTAGGTTTGTCTCCTTTCTGCTTGCTTCGGGTGATGACCGGGGTTGTCCTGGGTGTTTCCTTTGACAAAGCTTTGGATTTTCCTGCTTCCTGCGTCTTTTCCATTACGGGTCCTTTTGTCGACAATGAAATCTCGCAGAAACTCGCCTTCTTTACTCACAATCCGTTCTTTCTGCACAAGGGAATTTCAAACAGCGAAAAACGGGAATATCCGCGTGAATCGGGTTAGTTGGCGAAATATCTTCTTCCAGGAGAGGATTAATACATACGAGTTACAATACACGGGTTAAAGTTTTATTAAAAGAGATCCTTTTAAAAATGCAAGTAGATCCTTTAAAAAACTACGAAAACCCCCCTGAGAGACAGGTTCGCACGAGATCTAAAGAAAAACGTAAATCCATGGGTCAAAACAATAAATCTTATCGAAGATAATAGGTGCGTTTTTGAATATAATAAAGTCAACAAATGATCTATACGGTCCGAGCTAATAAATCAGAGCAATCATATGCCAGTTTAAGATGAAATCACAGGACAAGATAAATCTTTTATCGGGACGAAGTCCCTGTTTCTAGCGCCAAATTGTGAACGCTCAAATCACGAAGGCATCCGAATGCTCACAACCAATCATCGTAATCTAGAGTGATTTGTGATGATGATATCTTAGTGTTGATTCCTTGGCTCAAAACCTTCGGGTTTATCACAGCCTCATCTAACAACTCCATGCGGGGCGTTTGCGCACGGGATATAGGTAAAAACAAAGAAAACAATACATACAAGTAAAGATCCATGGGGTTAGGCAAATATAAAGTGTTGAAATACAAACAAGACCGAGGTTTACGTGGTTCATCACTAAGGCCTACGTCCACGGGGTTTGTTGTTTCACTATGTTCTTCACGGTTACAAGAGTAGTCGAATGACTTTTGGGTTTACATGTATTTTCTCTTCTAAAGGATTAACTTACACTCGAAATCTCTCTCTCCTTCCCTTCCTGATTTTTCCGATCCCCCTTCCTCTTGGTGGAGAGGGGGTATTTATAGGGTTAGAGTGTGGGACCCATCTCTGAAGGCCGTTGGAACCTTATCTTCTAGTGTCTTGTGTCCATCACGCAGAGGTCTGCGTTTGCCACTTGATCACGCAGAGACATCCTCGCTCGTCCCACGGGTTGATCGACACGTATACTTCTCAGAGTGTTTAATGAGGGTAGTTGAGATGCCTGCTCGTGTCAGACAAGTGTCTTCTGCCCCTGTCACGTTCGTGTCAGCTAACTTTCTCTCCACCGTTGATCTTAGCTTCTTTTGGGGATGAGATAAAGTAACTCCTTGGGGTTTATTTGGTGTTCCGTAGTGCATCGTATTTTGATGTCTTGGCCTGCATGCTTTCCACGTATCTTTCTATATACACGTGTCTGATGGTGAAATATATGTATACACAAATGTTTTGCACGCAGAGCAAGCATCAAAGTAAGTTATTTTCGTTCAGTGGTATCGGTAAACTTATAATGAGACTTGAAGGGAAAATAAATCCAAAGCCAATTTTAGAATTAAAATTCACAATAAATGGAAGCAATATTGGATTTTATTATTTTTACTTAATTTAATTACTCTTTATTTTTAAAATTTATTAATTAACTTATTATCATTTTTAATATTATCATTTTATTAATTTTATGAATTCTCAAAATTTCACTACCACCAAAACCTAGTTTTCTTTACAAAATATCTAGCCCCGTGCAAGCACGGGCGTAACGACTAGTCAATAATAATTATAATGACTCTCAATGTTTCTCATGATATCATGCATGGTTCTAATGGGGTAATAGCTTATTTGGAGGGTACCAAAGACAAAATAGAAAATTCTCTCTTTAGATAGGTTTTGGTACTCTCCCTAGTAATATGACATCCCCATTAGCAAAGTTGATATCGGGTGTCACATAGGTTTGATCCATAACCTTAGTTTTTTTCTACAAAAAATTTCATCCATTATGTAATTCAACATCATTTCCAGTATTTTTTTTTTGACACAATCAGAGGTTCAAACAATATCCGGATCTCTAATTCTTATCAATTCATCTACGATGAATTTAGCCAATGTCATATCTCTTGATACTACGGATTGTACATCTTTCTCTGATACCAGCACATTGGTAGGCGAAGGGTGTGACTTTTGCCTTCACACTAGAGTTTTCTCTTTAAGTAAAAGTGTTGCATTTGAGGGTGTATTGGATCAGGATTTGTATGGATAAAAATAGATACCAATTTGCCTGAATCTAGGGGATCTATAATGTTCTTTTAAAGAATCTTATAGATTCTTATAGATCTATAATTATACATTATAATAGAGCACATTAGGATTAGTTTAGATTTATATATGAAATTGCATCATGTTTCCCTTTCAAAAAAAAAAAAAACCATCCATAAGTTGAGGTGGTGGATGATGGTGTGTGAAGATGGCAGTGATGGTGGTTGGTGGTGATGGTGTATGTGGTGGCCGTGGTGGTTGGTGGTGATTGTGGTGGTTGGTGGTCGATGGTGGTGGTTAGTGATGGTTGTTATTGGTGGTGGTCAGTGGTGGTGGGCGGTGACAGTGGAAAAACATAGCATGATGTAATAAAAAATTTAAAATAAGAAAATTGTCCATAAGAATCCATGAAACTGTTGTGGTGTGAGTTGAGATTGATATAAGATTATAAGATAATAACATACATATTTTGCCTACAAATATCCATAAGAATCCATATATATTTTGACACTTAATTATCCTAAAAAATCTTAAATGAATTAAATACCTAGGATATTTGTGGAATCTAAAACTATTTAAGTTGAATACCATGGATATATGGTGATTCATTATAAATCCTAATTGAATACCTAGGTGTTTTTTGGATTGTTAGAAATCCATTTAAATCCTAATCTAATACACCCATGTAAATACGTCAACAACATTAAGTCTGATTGGATTTGATGTTTGCATTGTAGGTTGCTCCAAAATTGTTACTCGTGTTCTCTGTTATTCGTTTATCAAAAATTTCTCATATGCAATCAACTGGTCAATTCTTCTCATGTTACACCAAAGAAAATCAGTCTTTTGCATTGTATTCGAATACTTCATTTGTTAAAACAATGATAACACCCAATATTTCGACTTCGTATAACTAGTATACAGAACCCGTAGATAGTAACACTGGTGTTCCTAATGGGGACGCCTTAAGCTCCAGTGGGAAAGCATTCTTCGTGAACTCAAGTTGGTTTCAAGAGGCAATGAACTGCAATAGTACTTATGCATTTGTAGGTACCGGATGGGGCAAAATTTTAAAATTGTTGTTTTTTTCAGCGGTTGATACTAACGGAGGAGTAGTTTCTCTTGGATTACCAGTGAATGATTTTGCAGATTCCGTCAGAAGTGTAAACACTCTAGAAGCATTGTGGCAGTTCAAGGTTATTGGATTGCAGTTCATGATCAAAGATCTTCAACTCTCCAACAAGAGTATTTCTGGAAAGTGTTTCAAGGTTATTCCCTTCCATGATGGCATGTTTCTTAGACTCGTATCTTGCTGGTAAAGATCGAAGAATTTTCATCACAATGTCCTTTTGGGGAATGCTCTTCCCTAACGCATAAGATGCATTAACAATTTTAGAAACTTTTTGATCAAACTCGTGAAACGAATCTTCATCAGACATACGAAGATTTTCCCAGTTAGAATTTAGATTTTTAAGCCTAGCTTCTTTCTCTGAGGTATCTCCTTCAAATACGGTTTCTAAGATATCCAAACATCTTTAGACTTAGTGCACGAGGTCACATGGTGCTGAAGATCTGGGCTTATGGCATGGATAATAGTGTTTAACCCATCCAAATTATGCTTTGCAACTCGAATTTACTATATTGTCCTAATGGCTTCGCAACAGTGTTTCTGTCTCTAATAATTGTAGACGCATTGTATCTAATAAGTACAAGTTTTCATGTCTTAAAGTCACGCGATTGTAAAAAGGAACGCATAATAATTTTCCACCATAAGTAATTTGTGTCATCAAATGTTGGCGGTACGTTTATCAAGTTTGCACTCATGTCTATGGAGTTAGACTGCTTCAAACAAAGACTTATTAGGTCTTAACGTGTTTGCCTGCTCTGATACCAATTGAAAATGCGGGGGATACCAAAATGCACCACCAACTTTTTCTTAGGCAATATGTATGGATAAACTCAATACGACTCCGAGAGTTAAACTCAATCAAGGAATAATATCTAGAGTTATCTCTCTCTCCCTCTTGCGATTATAACGTTTTACATAAACGAATCTGTGAACCTAATCACAGTATCAATCAATCGATGAAAGTTTACTTGGACGGTACCAAAGACTAATGTCCAAGAATCAATCAAGTTATATCCAACAAACTAGGTCGGATGTATCTACTGTGATTGATTAATGTACAGCCTGTGATATTTCAATTATAAAGATAAACAGTATAATGCGGAAAAAAAATAACACAGACACAAAATGTTTTGTTAACGAGGAAACCGCAAATGCAGAAAAACCCCGGGACCTAGTCCAGATTGAACACCAAATTGTATTAAGTCGCTACAGACACTAGCCTACTATCAATCTTCGGACTGGAATATAATTGAGCCCTAAAAGGTATCCCACCGACTAAGGTACAGTCGCGCTCCTTACGCCTCTTGAATCCCAGCAGGACTCCGCGCAATTGATTCCCTTAGCTGACGTCACACCAAGAGTTTATTCAACTAAATTGAAGACTTTAAACCAAATCTGTCTCCCATAGATTAAGCCTATATATGATTTCCTTTTACAATAGTTTGATCAAAGGTGATGGAAGTCGATAATAATAGACAAAGTCTAGCTAACCTCAAAATGTGGACTTATGCAACCCGAAGTGCAGCCTAGATTATTATTCACCTCACAACTACAAAACTTGTGGAATCAACAAAGTTTGAGACGAACAGAACATTGATGACTTCTATCTATCTTGATCAAGTGAGCAGCCCAACAATCGATCAATATCGGGATACTCAAGTTATAAAGGATAGATAATTTTACGTGCCTTCACGAATCCCTATGAAGTCTTTGTAGTCGCTAAACCCTAAAAGGGTTATGAAGAGGATGACTCTAGATACAACTAGGACACACCAAAAAGTAGTGTCGAGATTCAAAGATCCCAGTTGCTTGAAGTTCCCCTTTTATAGACATTCAAAGCATAGGTTGCTTTAGGTTTAAGCTAAGATAGCTTTGGAACCAAGCAATCAATATCCACCGTTATATGAATCTTTGAATATGATTTACATAAACAAGATATACACTCTGGTTAGGTGAAACTGTAACTGAACCGTGTATAAATACTATGTTCAAGGTGGTTAGCCGAAACTATCCAATTGACCTTCAAAGCTTAATATTAATTTTCATGAACACTTAAGACATTACCTTGAATCACAATCATGTGATCAAATAAGTTTAGTATTTTAGAGAATTAATCAAATACTATTTATCTCGTAGAAATAATTTAATCGCACTTGAAAATAATCCACATGGTTAGTAGGTGTACAAGGTATAAATACCATTTCCATTCGTGATTCGGTTCAGTTACAGTACGTGTACCGATTTTTAAGATAACGAGCCAAACCAAGTTCCGAAGTTAACAGAACTATTTAGGTATGCGTACCGGTATGTATACCTTAAGACTATCATCGGTTCCAGAGTCCACATAACTATTTTGGTTTGCATACCGGTTTGGATACAATTTTGTTCGGGAACACATAACTATTTTGGTACGTGTACCTGTTTGTATTCTAACCCGGTTCCGTGACCACAGTTCCTAAATGGTTTGCATACAAGTATGCGTACCGATTTGGTTCACGAGTTGAACAGATTTTTACTTGGTGTGCATAAGAATATGCTTACCACAAATCTGCAAGTCGATATATAGCTACTCCGCTACGTGTACGAGTACATGTAATACGGGTCCAGACTTATAACAATTTTCTCAGTTTATGAGACTGATAATACTGTCTTGTATCCAAATCTATAGTAATTCTATATTTCTCTCTAATTCAATTTGAAACATTCCGAATAACATCAATGACACATATCACTGTTTTATTTTCGAATGATAAAACTTGAATCATGATTTTGATTCCGAACAATAAATTGTTCTTAACCGAAATTCATCAAGTATGAACAAATATTCATTAAGCTTAGTCATTATATTTCGAGAACTAATTACCAAGATAAACTTGACTCAAAATTCTTTTCTATGCATGATAGTCTAATTAATTATGCAACATCGTCTCAAATGATAGAAAAGTGAATATAACTTTAGAAATAGGTGGTTCAGTCTGCACTTACCTTTTGTTGATGGAGTTCTCCAAAAGCTTTGGTTGATCTATGCCTTCAAACGGTAGAACACATTGATGACTGTTGTGACCCAATGTTTCTTAACTACATTTCTATCCTAGTCCGAGACTTAACTAATTGTAACTAGAAATGAAGATATAGTTTTGACAACTAAATTTGACAACAAGCTTGAGATAGCAACACTTGTGAGTTAGACCGAGCAATGCTCTAACACTTTCTGCTACAACTAAGAAGAAGAAGGGTCTCAATAAGAGAATTAATATTCAAGAACCGGAAAAGACTAACAGATTTGTGGAAGTGATTTGGCAACATCACAACCTAGAAGAGACAATTTGGAGCAAGAATCCGAGATCTTAGAGAAATGTTTGGAGTTCCTAAGAGGTAACGTTCGTTAGTTTTATTTTATTGTTTTTAATTTCGGGATGAAATTCTTTTTAAGTGGGTAATAATGTAATACCCGCGTTTTTTTCCTTAAAGTATTAGGTGCGATCCCAATCCGTTTGGATTTGAAGACTAGAAGTGGCCCAATGTGGACCGTGAAATCTAGTTGTCTTTGTATTTTCATTGAGAAACACTAGGATTTTATTTGAGAAAACTATATTTTTATTTGTGTGAGCCTGCCCGTAGCGTGTACGGATGCTAATAGAGTTTTTATACTCGAATATGCAGTAGAAAGACGCATACCAGGGGTACGTGTCGTGTTTGGGTCGAGTCAAGGGCATTTTGGACATTTTAATTCTTTGATAAGTTTTAGTTGATGTATTTCAAATAGAATTCATCTGTTTCTTTTTACTTTCGATTTCTCTTTCTCCTACATAAAAAAAGAAAAGAATAAATTTCGTCACAAAACATGGAATTTGAAGCTTATTTTATATCGTTTGCTTGATTGATTTGATTTGATTTGATTTGATTGCTTTCTTCTCTTGTACAAAAAGGTAGGGGAAAGTTCTTCTTTGAAAATTTTGAATTGATTTTCATGATTTTATTTTTGATTCTCTGCTTTCTAATCAATGGTATTTGAATCTTCTTTATGCTCTTTTAATATTCTATGTGCTGAATTTGAGATGTTTAAAACATATTTAGTTAAATATTGAATCACGATAATGTATCAAAAAATAATCACGATAAGAGTTAATCCTTGAATTTATCTGACGTTTCCATGCTTGAAATTTATGAATGAAGATAAAAGTTAGCCTTAATATGATTTTGGCTTGTCCATCTAGTATATCTACATGTTAAATGAACGATGATGGAGGTGTCTTATGACTAACAATTCCCTCACTTGCCTATATTAGTGTTCTATGAAAAATTTTCTTACCTTTAATATTTTTTATATGATCGTAGAATTTTGGTTACAATGTCTTACAATATACTTATGAATAAGTGTATACTTATTTATTTATTCAAGAAAATCTTATCTTATATTACTCTAATTTTCATAGTCGGTCCATTTTATGCTATTGCAGCTTCATTAGAAACGGTTAATGGCAACGATGAAACTTAGTTCATCAGTAGTTGTAAGACCTTTGCAACAACACATACGAATTATCTAATTTTTGTTTGTGTTTTTTTTCTAATTTTTGAACTTTTTAGCAAATTTTTGAACTTGGTAGGTTTTTCTTGTTAGTAACATAGTTTCAATTTTGGTGAACCTTTTTAGCACAAAACATGCATGAGAAAGAGAACTAACAAATATTGGTTATATAATGCAGGGTTTTTTGGAGTTACTGATTCCAATTTCTGCAGTAATATCTTTTATAAAGCTATATCCGGAAGAGCTGAACTTAATGATTATGTTGGTAACTATTTGAAAAATCAAATTTAGTAGAGGTTCAAACAATATCCGGATCTTTAATTTCTATCAATTCATTTACTATGAATTTAGACAATGTTTTATCTCTTGACACTGCGGATTGAACATCTTTTTTTGAAATCAGCACAAAGCGAAGGTTGTGACTTTTGTCTTCACACTAGACTTTTGTCTTTATGTAAAATTGTTGCATTTTAAATAGTCAACAACATTAAGTCTGATTGGATTTGATGTTTGCATTGTAGGTTGCTCCAAAATTGTTTCTCGTGTTCTTCCTTTATCACATATTTCTTATATGCAATCAGATGGTCAATTCTTCCCCTATTACAACGAAGAAAATCATACTTTTGCATTGTATTCGAATACTTTATTTGATGAAACAATGATAACTTCCAATATTTCGACTTCGTATAACTGGTATACTCAACCCGTAGATGGTAACACTAGTGTTCCTTATGGGGACGATGTAAGCTCGAGTGGGAAAGAATTCTTCGTGAACTCAAGTTGGTTTCAAGAGGCAATGAACTGCGGTAGTACTTATGCATTTGTAGGCACCGGACGGGGCAAAAATTTAGAACCGTTGTTTTTTTCAGCGGTTGCTACTAACGGAGGAGTAGTTTCTCTTAGCTTACCAGTGAATGATTTTTTGCAGATGTCGTCAGAAGGTTAAACACTCTATAAGGAGCCCTGTTCCTAGCTACATATGATGAGCTTATACTTGCACATTCTGGGAATCTTAATGGAAGTATGTAAATCAATAATGGTACCGTCTCTTTTGAATTTAAGAATGACGTCGATTTAACAAGTAAAGTTGTTAACATTTCATGTCAAGATGCTGATAACTTAATGAGAGCTAATGATATAAAAATTTACAAGGAAGGGTATATGTTTTTTTGTGCATCCCTTGAGATAACCGGCATTCAATCTGTAAGTTTCTTAGTTACTTTTAAAAATTAGTGCACGTAAACTTTGATGGAATCTGTTGATATGACTTTTGTTCGCATCTTTTTTGTTTTGTAGGCATCTGTATTGGCTTTTCCTCACAATGTATTACTAAGACCAGTTCCTCATAATAACTCAGTTTCATTTTGGTTAATTAATGGTTTTCACTGTCGCATCTATGTTTTTGTCGCTGTTATTCAATCTGATTTTAGGGTTCATGAAGAACAAATGGTTTCTCTTAATTACAGGTTTAAACTGTTTCGCATGTAATTATATCCATGGGATCTTTCAATATTCATTGGTTAATGATTTCTTGCATGTATTTCAACTCAAAGTACTTTCCCTAATTTTATTCTTACTCCATGAACAGTTTAACTCCTATATGAACTTGTCATTCATTCATTTTATTAAATGGAATATTGGGTATTCATTCAACTCCCGATTTTTGTCAAAATCAAGTCTTCAATAGAGTTTTTAAGATAACACATTATGTGTTTGTGAAAAGAAACTTAAATTCCCGAAAAAAGGTGCCACTTTCCTATTTTGTCGAGATGTTTTCATACGGATATGTATCTCAAGACCTTCTCCTATTATTTTTATGTTTAAGATGACTCTCTCAGATATCTAACGAGACCAAGTTTAAAGAATTCCGTTGTATAATGAATTTTGCACGAACAAAATTTATTTTTCTAAGGGCAGTTCCTATGGCAATGAACAATTTTTTTTTGTTGAGCCACGTGCATGAACAAACTGTGTTTTCCATTATAGAAAACTAGAACAAAATGAACAAATTTGGTTTTCTAGGGCCCTACTAATATTTGTTTTTAATATAAAATGCTTTGTAGGATAAAGATAAAATATAAAATATAATATTTAGGTGAGATAAAATAAGATAAAGTGAATAAAAAAGTACAGTATTAAAGTAATTATTGGGAATCAGGAATTGTACTGGGCGTGTGAGGAATAGCCGCGGGCGGTGGAAGAAAATTCGTCAGCGGTTGATGATGGCTTGCGTGTTTCTGGCTCAAACGCCAGCGTTTGTGCCACGCTCGCCCGGTCTTCCATCACGCGCGCTCTTGATCTTCCATCTCACTCAACAAACCAAAAAATTTGTTGGTTTGTCTATCAATTTTTCATGTTTGTTGAGTCCATAGTGGGATCAAAATCAACAAATTCTTGTTTTGTTGAGTCCATATGAACTACTCTAACCCGTAAACTCTCTCTCAAAACATTCTGACAATTGCAATCCAAACTCCCACATGGTAACGAGGAGGATCCCCCATTTAAAAAAACTAAAAAAAGAACACTAGCGTGTTCCATCCATTCCATCGTCATACTCCCTCCGTCCCAAATTAATTGAGCTATTTGTAGTTTGCACAATTATTATGGCAAGGAGAAAATGGGGTATGTTTAAGTATTTTTTACAATTATATCATTATGGATAATAACAAGTAAAACTTAGAAATGATTTATCTCTTAAACTATACCACGATTTTTCTTAAACTTTATACCGTTGAAAAGCATTTTAAATCACCTACGTAACGAATATCAATATGGCTATCAAATTAAAAGGGTAGTTTTAGAAATATCCTTTTGATTAGTGAGATAGCTCAATTATTTGTAGGACAAAATTTAAAACCAATTAGCGCAACTAAATTGGAACGCGCGATTGGGGGATAGGGAAACTAATTGGGGGATATAACTACATGACAAAAACTGGATCCAAATATCAAATCTAGGTCACCCCTTATGTAATTATTTTTTGAATTCCTAATCTAGCCCTCACCAATCAGGTTTAGTGGTTAATAATAATTAGTAAAATCTTAAGTATTTGGGGGATAAATTAATGTGTATTTTTATTTGAATTTGTGTGAGTGAGGTGAGAGTAGAAGGAGGGAAAAATATTTTTGAGTGGAATTTTTTTTGTGAAAATGGAAGATGATTGTGAGGAGAGAATTGCAACTGCTGAATCTTTAGCTCAACTACAACAACAATCATATCTTCAATCTTCGGTTAATGATAAAAACTCACAATTGGAATTATATGATGAACCAACACCCTTGGATCATGATTTTCGTGAGCATGAAGTGTTTTTTGAAGAACCAATCCAAGAAAGTAAACAAGTTCAACATACAAGCATCCCCAACACACAGGTAATGCTGCTAAGAGGTCGAAAATTTGATTTTTTTTTTTTTTGAAAATGCCATTTTTTCTCTGAAAAAGCTTGGTGTCGGCATACTCGTAGTATGAATACCATGTCGGCACCACCAGAACCGGCACGGTATTCATACTATTTCCATGCCGGCGAAAAATATCCCCCATTTTGAAACAATTGCTGGCGTGGTCTTCAACCAAAAAAATCCA